>NW_027278416.1:0-215949 GCF_030028105.1 Mobula birostris | reverse complement strand
CCCCTATATCGTTGTGTTTTCGCGCACCTCTCATACCTTCCCCTATATCACCCTATTTTCGTGCACCACCCATACCTTCCCCTATATCGCTGTGGTTTCGCGCACCTCCCATAGATTACCCTATATCGCTGTGTTTTTGCGCACCTCTCATACCGTCCCCTTTTTCATTGTGTTATTGCGCGCCTCTCATTGCTTCCCCTCTATCGCTGTGTTCTCGTGCACCTCTGATTGCTTTCCATATATTGCAATGTTTTCACGCACCTCTCATAACTTCCTTCAAATTGCTCTGTTTTCGCGCACCTCTCATAACATCACGTTTCTCACCATTTTTTCCCGCACCTCCCATACCTTGCCCTATATTGCTGTGCTTTTGCGCACATCCCATAGATTCCCCTATATCGCTGTTTTTGCGCACCTCTCATACCTTCCCCTATATTGCTGTGTTTTCGCTCACCTCTTATAGCTTCCCCTATATCGCCGAGTTATCGTGCGCCTCTCATACCTTCCTCTATATCGACGTGTTTTCGCACACCTCCCATACCTTCCCCTATATTGCTCTGTTGTCGCATACCTCCCATAACTTCCCCAACATCGCTGTGTTTTCGCGTACCTCTAATACCTTCTCCTATATCGCAATGTTTTCACACACCTCCCATAGGTTCCCCTATATCGCTGTGTTTTATACCACCTTTGATACCGTCCCCTATGTCGCTCTGTTATCACTCACTTCCCATAGCTTCCCATATCGCTGCGTTTTCGAGCACCTCCTATAGATTCCTCTATATGACTGTGTTTTCGCGCACCTCTCATACCTTCCCCTAAATCATTGTGTTTACGCGCACCTCTCATACCTTCCCTATATCAGTGTGCTTTCATGCTTCTTGCATATCTACCCCTATATCCCTGCGTTTTCACTCTCCGCTCATACCATCTTCGATATTGCTGAGTTTTCGTGCACCTCTCATCGCTTCCCTGTATCGACTCACATATCTTCAGGTATATCGCCGTGTTTTCGCACAGCTCCCATAGCTTTCGCTATATCACTGTTTTCGCGCACCTCTCATAGCTTCCCCTACATTGCTGTGTTTTCTCGCACCCCTCATACCTTCCCCTATATCGCTCTGTTATTGCGCACATCCCATAGCTTCCCATATATCGCTGCATTTTTGCGCACCTCCTATAGATTCCTCTATATCGTTGTGTTTTCACGCACTTCTCATTCATTCCCCTTTATCACTGTGTTTTCGTGCACCACCCATACCTTCCATTATATCACTGTGGTTTCGTGCACCTCCCATAGATTCCCCTATATCGCTGTGTTCTCGTACACCTCTCATAGCTTATCATATCTTGCAATGTTTTTGTGCACCTCTCATAGATTCCCTAAATCACTGTTTACGCGCACCTCTCACAGCTAACCCTATATCGCCGTGTTTTCACGCACCTCGCATACCTTCCCCTATATCGCAGTGTTTTTGCTCACCTCCCATAGATCCACCAATATCGCTGTGTTTTTGTGCACCTCTCATACCGTCCCTATATCACCCTGTTTTCACGCACCTCCCATAGTTTCCCATGTATCGCCGTGTTTTCCCACACCTCTCATACCTTCCCCTTTTTCATTGTGTTTTCGCACACCTCTCATAGCTTTCCCTCTATCGCTGTGTTCTCGTGCACCTCTCATAGCTCTCCATATATTGCAATGTTTTCGCACACCTCTCATAGTTTCCCTCAAATTGCTCTGTTTTTGTGCACCTCTCATAACATCACATATATCACCATGTTTTCGCGCACTTCCCATAGCTTCCCCTATATCACTGTGTTTTCGCGCACCTCTCATACCTTCCCCTATATCGCCGAGTTTTGGTGCACCTCCCACACCTTCCCCTATGTCCCTCTGTACTCGTACACCTTTCATAGCTTAACATATATTGCAATGTTTTCGTGCACCTCTCATAGATTCCCCCAAATTGTTGTGTTTTCTCGCACCCCTCATACCTTCCCCTATATCGCTCTGTTATTGCGCACATCCCATAGCTTCCCATATATCGCTGCATTTTCGCGCACCTCCTATAGATTCCTCTATATCGTTGTGTTTTCACGCACCTCTCATTCATTCCCCTTTATCGCTGTGTTTTCGTGCACCACCCATACCTTCCATTATATCACTGTGGTTTCGCGCACCTCCCATAGATTCCCCTATATCGCTGTGTTTTTGCACACCTCTAATACCTTCCCGTATAACGCCTTGTTTTGATGCACCTCCCATTCCTTCCCCTATATCGCTGTGTTCTCGTACACCTCTCATAGCTTAACATATCTTGCAATGTTTTTGTGCACCTCTCATAGATTCCCTAAATCACTGTTTACGCGCACCTCTCACAGCTAACCCTATATCGCCGTGTTTTCACGCACCTCGCATACCTTCCCCTATATTGCAGTGTTTTTGCTCACCTCCCATAGATCCACCTATATCGCTGTGTTTTTGTGCACCTCTCATACCGTCCCTATATCACCCTGTTTTCACGCACCTCCCATAGTTTCCCATATATCGCTGTGTTTTCCCGCACCTCTCATAACTTCCCCTTTTTCACTGTGTTTCGGCACACCTCTCATAGCTTTCCCTCTATCGCTGTGTTCTCGTGCACCTCTCATAGCTCTCCATATATTGCAATGTTTTCGCACACCTCTCATAGTTTCCCTCCAATTGCTCTGTTTTTGTGCACCTCTCATAACATCACATATATCACCATGTTTTCGCGCACTTCCCATAGCTTCCCCTATATCACTGTGTTTTCGCGCACCTCTCATACCTTCCCCTATATCGCCGAGTTTTGGTGCACCTCCCACACCTTCCCCTATGTCGCTCTGTACTCGTACACCTTTCATAGCTTAACATATATTGCAATGTTTTCGTGCACCTCTCATAGATTCCCCCAAATTGCTGTGTTTACACGCACCTCTCATATCTTCCCCTATTTCGCCGTGTTTTCGCATACCTCTCATACCTTCTCCTATATCGCACTGTTTTCACGCACCTCCCATAGCTTCCCCTATATCGCTGCGTTTTCTCCCACCTCTAATACTGTCCCCATATCGCTCTGTTATCGCACACCTCCCATAGCTTCCCATATATCACTGCGTTTTCGCGCACCTCCTATAGATTCCTCTACATCACTGTGTTTTTGCGCACCTGTCATACCTTCCCCTATATCGTTGTGTTTTCGCGCAGCTCTCATACCTTCCCTATATCAGTGTGTTTTCATGCATCCTGCTTACCTACCCCTATATCCCTGCGTTTTCACTCTCCGCTCATACCATCCTCTATATTGCTGAGTTTTGGTGCACCTCTCATCGCTTCCCCTGTATCGACGTGTTTTCACGCACCTCATATACCTTCATGTGTATCGCCGCGTTTTCGCACACCACCCATAGCTTCCCCTATATTACTGAGTTTTCGACCACCTCTCATAACTTCCCCTATATCGCTGTGTGTTCGCGCACCCCTCATACCTTCCCCTATATCGCTCTGTTATCGCGCAACTCCCATAGCTTCCTATATATCGCTGCGTATTTGCGCACCTCCTATAGATTTCTCTATATCACTGTGTTTTCGCACACCTCTCATACCTTCCCCTATATCGTTGTGTTTTCGCGCACCTCTCATACCTTTCCCTATATCGCCGTGCGTTCACGCACCTCCCATAGCTTCCCCTATATTGCTGTGTTTTCTCACACTTCTCATAACTTTCCCATTCTCGCTTTGTTTTTGTGCACCTCCCATAGCTTCCCATATATCGCTGTGTTTTCTCGCACTTCTCATACCGTCCACTATACTGCTATGTTTTCGCACATCTCTCGTAGCTTGCCCTATATCGATGTGTGCTCGCGTACCTCTCATAACTTCCCCTATTTCGCTGTGTTTTCGCGCAGCTCGCATAGCTTCCACTATATCATTGTGTTTTCACGCACCTCTCATACCTTCACGTATATCGCCGTGTATTCGCGCACCTCTAATAGCTTCCCCTATATGGCCGTGTATTTGCACATATCGCATAGCTTCCCCTATATCGTTGTGTTCTCGCGCACCTCCCATACCTTCCACTCTATCGCTGTATTTTCGCGCACCTCTCATAGCTTTCTATATATTGCAATTTTTCTGCGCAGCTCTCATAGCTTCCCCCGAATCGCTGCTCTTTCGTACACCTCGCATAGCTTTCTATATATTGCAATTTTTCTGCGCACCTCTCATAGCTTCCCCTATATCGCCATGTTTTCACGCACCTCTCATAGTTTCCCATATATTGCAGTGTTTTTGCGCACCTCGCATAACTTCCCCTATATCGTTGTGTTTTCGCACACCTCACATACCTTCCACTATATAGATGGTTTTTCACGCACCTCTTGCAGTTTCCCCCAAATCACTGTGTTTTCGCGCACCTCTCATTGCTTCCCCCAAATCACTGTGTTTTCGCGCACCTCTCATAGCTTCCCCCAAATCACTTTCGCGCACTTCTCATAGCTTCCCCTATATCACCATGGTTTTGCGCACCTCGCATAGCTTCCCCTATATCGTTCTGTTTTCGCGCACCTCTCATAACTTCCCATACATCGCTATGTTTTTGCTCACCTCTGATAGCTTTGCCTATATCGCCGTGTTCTTGCGCACCTCTCATACCTTCCCCTATATCGTTGTGTTTTCGCGCACCTCTCATACATTCCCTATATCACTGTGTTTTCATGCATCTTGCATACTTACCCGTATATCCCTGCGTTTTCACGCTCCGCTCATTCCATCCTCTAATTTCAGAGTTTTCGTACACCTCTCAACGCTTCCCCTGTATCGCCATATTTTCACGCACCTCCCCTTAGCTTCCCCTACATCACTGTTTTCGCGCACCTCTCATAACTTCCCCTATATCACTGTGATTTTGCACTCCGCCCATAGCTTCCCCTATATTGCTGTGTTTTCGCTCACCTCTCATACCTTCCCCTGTATCGTCGTGTTTTCGTGCTCCTCCCATACCTTTTCATACATCGCTGTGTAATCGTGCTCCTTTCATACTTTCTCCTATATCCCCTTGTTTTCACGCACCTCCCATAGCTTCCCCTATATTGCTGTGTTTTCTCACACCCCTCATACCTTCCCCTATGTTGCGCTGTTATTGCTCACCTCCCACAGCTTCCCATATATCGCTGCGTTTTCGTGCCCCTCCAATAGATTCCTCTATATCACTGTGTTTTCGCACACCTCTCATACCTTCCCCTATATCGTTGTGTTTTCGCGCACCTCTCATACCTTCCCCTATATCGTGGTGTTATCGTGCACCTCTCATACCTTCCCCTATATCGTTGTGACATCGCGCACCGCCCATAGCTTCCCCTATATCGCTGTTTTCGCTCACCTCTCACACCTTCGCCTTTATCGCCGTCTTTTCGTGCACCTCCCATACCTTCCCCTATATCGCTGTGTTCTCGTACACCTCTTATAGCTTAACATATATTGCAATGTTTTCATGCACCTCTCATAGAATCCCCCAAATCACTGTGTTTACGCGCACCTCTCATGACTTCCCCTACATCACTGTGTTTTCGTGCACCTCCCATAGAGTCCCCTATATCGCCGTGTTTTTGCTCACCTCTCACAGCTTTGCCTAAATGGCGCATCACTCCTACCTTCACCTTTTCATATGCCGACGTGTTTTCACAAACCTCTCATACCTTCACGTATATTGCCGTGTTTTCGTGCACCTCCCATGACTTCCCCTATATCACTGTGTTTTCGTGCACCTCTCATACCTTCCCCTATATTGCTGTGTTTTCGCTCACCTCTTATCATATAGCTTCCCCTATAACGCCGTGTTGTCCTGCACTTCTCATACCTCTTATTCCTTCCCCTATATCGCTGTGATTTCGCACAACTCCCATAGCATCCCCTATATTGCTGTGTTGTCGCGCATCTCTCATAGCTTCCCGCTTATCACTGTCTTTTCGCCCACCTCTCATACTTACCCCTATATCGCCGCGTTTTCGCAGACCTCTCGTACTCTCCTCAACATTGCTGTGTTTTAGCGCATCGCTCATACCTTCCCCTATATCGATCTGCTTTCGCTCACCTCCCATAGCTTCCCTACATCGCTGTGTTTTTGAACACCTCTCATACCTTCCCCTATATCACCCTATTTTCACGCACCTCCCATAGTTTCCCATATATCGCCGTGTTTTCCCGCACCTCTCATACCTTCCCCCTTTTCACGGTGTTATCGCGCACCTCTCATTGCTTCCCCTCTATCACTGTGTTCTCGTGCACCTCTCATAGCTTTCCATATACTGCAATGTTTTCGCGTACCTCTCATAGCTTCCCGCAAATTGCTGTGTTTTCGCGCACCTCTCATAACATCACGTATAACACCATGTTTTCGCGCACCTCCCATAGCTTCCCCAATATCACTGGGTTATTGCGCACTTTTCATACCTTCCCCTATATCGCCGTGATTTCATGCTCCTCCCATGCCTTCCGCTATATCGCTGTGTTTTCGCACACCTCCCATAGATTCCCCTATATCGCTGTGTTTTCACCCACCTCTCATCCCTTCCCCTATATCGCTGTAATTTCGCAAATCTCCCATAGTTTCCCCTATATCGCTGTTTTCGCACACATCTCATACTTTACCCTATATCGCTGTGTTTTACCGCACCTCCCATAGCTTCCCCAATATCATTGTGTTTTCGCACACCTCTCATACCTTCCCCTATATTGCTGTGTTTTCGCTCACCTCTTATAGCTTCCCCCATATTGCCGTGTTTTCACGCACCTCTGATACCTTCACGTATATCGCCGTGTTTTCACGCACCTTCCATACCTTCCCTGATATTCCTGTGTTGTCACGTACCTCCCATAGCTTCTGCTATATCACTGTTTTTGCGCCCCTCTCATAGCTTCCCCAACATCGCTGTGTTTTCACGTATCTCTCATACCTTCTCCTATATCGCAATGTTTCACGCACCTCCCACAGCTTCCCATATATCGCTGTGTTTTCTCACACGTCTGATACCGTCCCTTATATCTGTCTGTTGTCGTGCACCTCCCATAGCTTCCCATATATCGCTGTGTTTTTGCGCACCTCTCATACCTTCCCGTACATTGCTGTGTTTTCCTGCGCCTCTCATACTTTCTCCTATATCGCTGTGTTTTCACGCACCAACCATAGTTTCCCTACATCACTGTGTTTTCTCGCACTGCTCATTCCTTCCCCAATATCGCTCTGTTATCGAGCACCTCCCATAGCTTCCCATATATCGCTGTGTTTTCGCGCACCTCTCATAACTTCCCCTATATCGTTGTGTTTTCGCGCACCTCTCATACATTCCCTATATCACTGTGTTTTCATGCATCTTGCATACTTACCCGTATATCCCTGCGTTTTCACGCTCCGCTCATTCCATCCTCTAATTTCAGAGTTTTCGTACACCTCTCAACGCTTCCCCTGTATCGCCATATTTTCACGCACCTCCCCTTAGCTTCCCCTACATCACTGTTTTCGCGCACCTCTCATAACTTCCCCTATATCACTGTGAATTTGCACTCCGCCCATAGCTTCCCCTATATTGCTGTGTTTTCGCTCACCTCTCATACCTTCCCCTGTATCGTCGTGTTTTCGTGCTCCTCCCATACCTTTTCATACATCGCTGTGTAATCGTGCTCCTTTCATACTTTCTCCTATATCCCCTTGTTTTCACGCACCTCCCATAGCTTCCCCTATATTGCTGTGTTTTCTCACACCCCTCATACCTTCCCCTATGTTGCGCTGTTATTGCTCACCTCCCACAGCTTCCCATATATCGCTGCGTTTTCGTGCCCCTCCAATAGATTCCTCTATATCACTGTGTTTTCGCACACCTCTCATACCTTCCCCTATATCGTTGTGTTTTCGCGCACCTCTCATACCTTCCCCTATATCGTTGTGTTTTCGCGCACCTCTCATACCTTCCCCTATATCGTGGTGTTATCGTGCACCTCTCATACCTTCCCCTATATCGCTGTTTTCGCTCACCTCTCACACCTTCCCCTTTATCGCTGTCTTTTCGTGCACCTCCCATACCTTCCCCTATATCGCTATGTTCTCGTACACCTCTTATAGCTTAACATATATTGCAATGTTTTCGTGCACCTCTCATAGAATCCCCCAAATCACTGTGTTTACGCGCACCTCTCATGACTTCCCCTATATCACTGTGTTTTCGTGCACCTCCCATAGTGTCCCCTTTATCGCCGTGTTTTTGCTCACCTCTCACAGCTTTGCCTAAATCGCGCATCACTCCTACCTTCACCTTTTCATATGCCGACGTGTTTTCACAAGCCTCTCATACCTTCACGTATATCGCCGTGTTTTCGTGCACCTCCCATGACTTCCCCTATATCACTGTGTTTTCGTGCACCTCTCATACCTTCCCCTATATTGCTGTGTTTTCGCTCACTTCTTATCATATAGCTTCCCCTATAACGTCGTGTTTTCCTGCACTTCTCATACCTTCCCCTATATCGATGTGTTTTCACGCACCTCTGATACCTTCACGTATATTGCCGTGTTTTCGTGCACCATCCATACCTTCCCCTATATTGCTGTATTGTTGCATAACTCCAATAGCTTCTGTTATATCACGGTTTTCGCGCACCTCTCATACCTTCCCGTACATCGATGTGTTTTCGTACTCCTCTCATACTTTCTCCTATATTGTCGTGTTTTCACGCACCTCCCATAGCTTCCCCTACATCGCTGTGTTTTCTCGCACCCCTCATAACTTCCCCATGTCGCTCTGTTTTCGTGCACCTCCCACAGCTTCCATATATCGCTGCGTTTTCGTGCACCTTCTATAGATTCCTCTATATCACTGTGTTTTCGCACACTTCTCATACCTCCCCTTATATCATTGTGTTTTCGCGCACCTCTCATACTTTCCCCTATATCGCCGTGTTTTCGTGCACCACCCATACCTTCCCCTATATCGCTGTTGTTTCGCGCACCTCCCATAGATTCCCCTATATCGCTGTGTTTTTGCACACCTCTCATACCGTTCCCGATATCGCCCTGTTTTCACGCACCTCCCATAGTTTCCCATATATCGCAGTGTTTTCCCGCACCTCTCGTACCTTCCCCTTTTTCACTGTGTTTTCGTGCACCTCTCATAGCTTCCCTCAAATTGCTCTTTTTCGCAGACCTCTCATATAATCATCTATATCACCATGTTTTCGCGCACCTCCCATAGCTTCCCCTATATCACTGCTGTTTTCGTGCACCTCTCATACCTTCCTCTATATCGCCGTGTTTTCGTGCACCTCCCATATCTTCCCCTATATGGCTGTGTTTTCGTGCACCTCCCATAGAGTCCCCTATACCGCTGTGTTTTCGCACACCCCTCATACCTTCCCCTATATCGCTCTGTTATCGCGCACCACCCATAGCTTCCCATATATCGTTGCTTATTTGCGCACCTCCTATAGATTCCTCTATATCACTGTGTTTTTGCGCACCTCTCATACCTTTCCCTATATCGCCGTGTTTTCATGCGCCACCCATACCTTCCACTATATCGCTGTGATTTTGTACAACTCCCATAGATTCCCCTATGTCTCTGTATTTTTGCGCACCTCGCGTACCTTCCCCTATATCGACGTGTTTTCACGCAACTCTCATATCTTCTTGTATATCGCCGTGTTTTCGTGTACCTCTCATAGCTTTCCCTATATCACTATGTTTTTGCACACCTTTCATACCTTCCCCTATATCGACGTGTTTTCGCAGACTTCTCATCCCTTCCCCGATATTGCTGTGTTTTAGCGCACTTCTGATACCTTCCCCGTATGACTGTGTTTTCACGCACCTCCATAACTTCCCTTATGTCTCTGTACTCTTCTGCACCTCTCATCACTTCCCCTATATAGCTCTGCTTTCGCACACCTCCCATAGCTTCCCGTACATCGCTGTGTTTTTGCTCACCACTCATACCTTCCCCCATATCGCACTGTTTTCAAGCACCTCCCATAGTTTCCCATATAGCGCCATGTTTTCGCGCACCTCTCATACTTTCCCCTATATCGCTATGTAATCGCACACCACCCATTGCTTCCCATTTTTCGCTCTGCTTACGCGCACCTCTCACAGCTTCCTATATATTGCGATGATTTCGCGCACCTCTCATAGCTTCCCCCAAATCGCTGTGTTTTCGCGTTCCTCTCAAACCTTCCCCTATGTCGCTCTGTTTTCATGCACCTCCCATACCTTCCAATATATCTTTTTTGCTGTGTTTTCACTCACCTCTCATAGCTTCCCCTATACCACCTATTTTTCACGCACATCAAATTTCTTCCCCTTTATCGCTGTGTTATCGAGCAGCTCACATAACTTCCCCTATATTGCTATGATTTCAGGGACCTTCCATAGCTTCCCATTTTTCACCATATTTTCGCGCACCTCTCATAGCTTCCCATATATTGCGATGTTTTCACGGACCTCTCATAGATTCGCCAAAGTTGCCGTGCTTTTGCGCACCTCCCATAGCTTCCTCCATATTGCAGTGTTTTCTCACACATCTCATACATTCCCCTATATCGCTGTGTTTTCACTCACCTCTCATCCCGTCCCCGATATCACTGTGATTTCGCGCACCTTCCAAGGCTTCCTCTATATCCCTGTGCTTTCGCTCACCTCTCATAGCTTCCGCTATATCACCGAGTTTTCGCGCACCTCTCATACCTTGCCCTATGTCGCTGTGCTCTTGTGCACCTCTCTTCACTTCCCCTATATCGCCCTGTTTTCGCGCACCTCTCATAGCTTCCCATTTATTGCGATGATTTTGCACACCTCTCATAGATTCCCCCAAATTGCTGTGTTTTTGCGCACCTCTCATAGCTTCCCATATATCGCCATGTTCTGGCACACCTCGCATAGCTACCCCTACATCGCTGTGTTTTCGCGCACCTTTCATACCTTCTCCTATATCGTCGTGCGTTCACGCACCTCCCATAGCTTCCCCTATATTGCTGTGTTTTCTCATACTTCTCATAACTTTCCCATTCTCGCTTTGTTTTTGTGCAGCTCCCATAGCTTCCCATATATCGCTGTGTTTTCTCGCACTTCTCATACCGTCCACTATACCGCTATGTTTTCGCACATCTCTCGTAGCTTGCCCTATATCGATGTGTGTTCGCGTACCTCTCATAACTTCCCCTATTTCGCTGTGTTTTCGCGCAGCTCGCATAGCTTCCACTATATCATTGTGTTTTCACGCACCTCTCATACCTTCACGTATATCGCCGTGTATTCGCACACCTCTAATAGCTTCCCCTATATGGCCGTGTATTTGCACATATCGCATAGCTTCCCCTATATCGTTGTGTTCTCGCGCACCTCCCATACCTTCCACTCTATCACTGTATTTTCGCGCACCTCTCATAGCTTTCTATATATTGCAATTTTTTCGCGCACCTCTCATAGCTTCCCCCGAATCGCTGCGCTTTCGTACACCTCGCATAGCTTTCTATATATTGCAATTTTTCTGCGCACCTCTCACAGCTTCCCCTATATCGCCGTATTTTCATGCACCTCGCATAGTTTCCCATATATCGCCATGTTTTCGCACACCTCCCATACCTTCCCCTTTTTTGCTGTGTTATTGCACACCTCTCATAGCTTCCCCTCTATTGCTATGTTCTGGTGCACCTCTCATAGGTTTCTATATATTGCAATATTTTCGCGCACCTCTCATAGCTTCCCCAAAATCACTGTGTTTTCGCGCACCTCTCATAGCTTCCCCTATATCACCATGTTTTCGCGCTCCTCGCATAGCTTCCCATATATCGTTCTGTTTTCGCACACCTCTCATAACTTCCCCTACATCGCTATGTTTTTGCTCACTTCTGATAGTTTTGCCTATATCGTCGTGTTCTCGCGCACCTCTCATACCTTCCCTTTTTTAGCTGAGTTTTCGCTCATCTCTCATACATTCACCTATATCGACGTGTATTAATGCACATCTCATACCTTCACTTATATCGCCCCTCTATTGCTGTGTTCTCGTGCACCTCTCATAGGTTTCTATATATTGCAATATTTTCGTGCACCTCTCATAGCTTCCCCTAAATCGCTGTGTTTTTGCGCACCTCTCATAGCTTCCCCTATATCGCCTTGTTCTGGCGCACCTTGCATTGCTTACCCTACATTGCTATGTTTTCGCGCACCTCTCATACCTTCTCCTATATCGCCGTGCTTTCACGCACCTCCCATAGCTTCCCCTATATTGCTGTTTTTTCTCACACCTCTCATACCTTCCCCTTTCTCTCTCTGTTTTCGTGCACCTCCTATAGCTTCCCATATATCATTGTCTTTTCACGCAGCTCTCATACCTTCCCCTATATCGCTGTGATTTTGCTCACCTTTCACAGCTAGCCTATATCGCCGTGTTCTCGCAACCTCTCATACCTCCCCCTTTTCAGCTGATATTTTGCTCATCTCTCATACTTTCCCTTAAATCGACGTGTTTTCACGTACCTCTCATACCTTCCCCTGTATCGCCGTGTTTTCGAGCACCTCTCATACCTTCCAATATATCGCTGTGTTTTCACGCACCTCTCGTGCTTCCCCTGTATCGCTGTGCTTTTGCTCACCTCTCATAGCTTTTCCTATATCGCCATATTCTCACGCACCTCTCATACCTTCCCCTTTTTAGCTGAGTTTTCGCTCATCTCTCATACTTTCCCCTATATCAATGTTTTCACAACACCTCTAATACCTTCACGTATATCGCTGTGTTTTCGCGCACCTCCCATAGCTTTCATTTATCACTGTGTTTTCGCACATCTCTCATACCTTCCACTATATCGCCATGTTTTCACGCACCTCTCATAGCTTCCCATATATTGCAGTGTTTTTGCGCACCTCGCATACCTTCCCCCTATATCGTTGTGTTTTCGCACACCTCTCATACCTTCCACTATATAGATGGTTTTTCACGCACCTCTTGCAGTTTCCCCCAAATCACTGTGTTTTCGCGCACCTCTCATTGCTTCCCCCAAATCACTGTGTTTTCGCGCACCTCTCATAGCTTCCCCCAAATCACTGTGTTTTCGCGCACTTCTCATAGCTTCCCCTATATCACCATGTCTTCGCGCACCTCGCATAGCTTCCCTTTTTTAGCTGAGTTTTCGCTCATCTCTCATACATTCTGCTATATCGACGTGCATTAAAGCACCTCTCATACCTTCACGTATATCTCCCTGTTTTCGCGCACCTCCCATAGCTTGCCCTATATCACAGTGTTTTCGCGCACCTCTCATAACTTCCTCTATATCGCCGTTTTTCATGCACCTCCTATACATTCCCCTATATCGCTGTGTTTTCGCTCACCTCCCATAGAGTCCCCTATACCGCTGTGTTTTCGCACGCCCCTCATACCTTCCCCTGTATCGCTCTGTTATCGCACACCTCCCATAGCTTCCCATATATCGTTGCTTATTTGCGCACCTCCTATAGATTCCTCTAAATCACTGTGTTTTTGCGCACCTCTCATACCTTTCCCTATATCGCCGTGTTTTCATGCACCACCCATACCTTCCACTGTATCGCTGTGATTTTGTACAACTCCCATAGATTCTCCTATGTCTCTGTGTTTTTTCGCACCTCGCATACCTTCCCCTATATCGACGTGTTTTCACGCAATTCTCATATCTTCTTGTATATCGCCGTGTTTTCGTGTACCTCTCATAGCTTTCCCTATATCACTATGTTTTTGCACACCTTTCATACCTTCCCCTATATCGACGTGTTTTCGCAGACTTCTCATCCCTTCCCTGATATTGCTGTGTTTTAGCACACTTCTGATACCTTCCCCGTATGACTGTGTTTTCACGCACCTCCATAACTTCCCTTATGTCTCTGTACTCTTCTGCACCTCTCATCACTTCCCCTATATAGCTCTGCTTTCGCACACCTCCCATAGCTTCCCGTACATCGCTGTGTTTTTGCTCACCACTCATACCTTCCCCCATATCGCACTGTTTTCAAGCACCTCCCATAGTTTCCCATATAGCGCCATGTTTTCGCGCACCTCTCATACTTTCCCCTATATCGCTATGTAATCGCACACCACCCATTGCTTCCCATTTTTCGCCCTGCTTACGCGCACCTCTCACAGCTTCCTATATATTGCGATGATTTCGCGCACCCTCTCATAGCTTCCCCCAAATCGCTGTGTTTTCGCGTTCCTCTCAAACCTTCCTCTATGTCGCTCTGTTTTCATGCACCTCCCATACCTTCCAATATATCGCTGGTTTTTCGCGCACCTTTCACACCTTCCACTATATCGCTTTTCCTTTTTTGCTGTGTTTTCGCTCACCTCTCATGCCGTCCCCGATATCACTGTGATTTCGCGCACCTTCCAAGGCTTCCTCTATATCCCTGTGCTTTCGCTCACCTCTCATTAGCTTCCGCTATATTCACCGAGTTTTCGCGCTCCTCTCATATCTTGCCCTATGTCGCTGTGCTCTTGTGCACCTCTCCTTCACTTCCCCTATATCGCCCTGTTTTCACGGACCTCCCATAGCTTCCCATTTTTCGTCGTGTTTTCGCGCACCTCTCATAGCTTCCATTTATTGCGATGATTTTGCACACCTCTCATAGATTCCCCAAATTGCTGTGTTTTTGCGCACCTCTCATAGCTTCCCATATATCGCCATGTTCTGGCACACCTCGCATAGCTACCCCTACATCGCTGTGTTTTCGCGCACCTTTCATACCTTCTCCTATATCGCCGTGCGTTCACGCACCTCCCATAGCTTCCCCGAAAATTGCTGTGTTTTCTCACACTTCTCATAACTTTCCCATTCTCGCTTTGTTTTTGTGCACCTCCCATAGCTTCCCATATATCGCTGTGTTTTCTCGCACTTCTCATACCGTCCACTATACCGCTATGTTTTCGCACATCTCTCGTAGCTTGCCCTATATCGATGTGTGTTCGCGTACCTCTCATAACTTCCCCTATTTCGCTGTGTTTTCGCGCAGCTCGCATAGCTTCCACTATATCATTGTGTTTTCACGCACCTCTCATACCTTCACGTATATCGCCGTGTATTCGCACACCTCTAATAGCTTCCCCTATATGGCCGTGTATTTGCACATATCGCATAGCTTCCCCTATATCGTTGTGTTCTCGCGCACCTCCCATATCTTCCACTCTATCGCTGTATTTTCGCGCACCTCTCATAGCTTTCTATATATTGCAATTTTTTCGCGCACCTCTCATAGCTTCCCCCGAATTGCTGCTCTTTCGTACACCTCGCATAGCTTTCTATATATTGCAATTTTTCTGCGCACCTCTCATAGCTTCCCCTATATCGCCGTATTTTCATGCACCTCGCATAGTTTCCCATATATCGCCATGTTTTCGCACACCTCCCCATACCTTCCCCTTTTTTGCTGTGTTATTGCACACCTCTCATAGCTTCCCATCTATTGCTATGTTCTGGTGCACCTCTCATAGGTTTCTATATATTGCAATATTTTCGCGCACCTCTCATAGCTTCCCCAAAATCACTGTGTTTTCGCGCACCTCTCATAGCTTCCCCTATATCACCATGTTTCGCAGCGCTCCTCGCATAGCTTCCCATATATCGTTCTGTTTTCGCACACCTCTCATAACTTCCCCTACATCGCTATGTTTTTGCTCACTTCTGATAGTTTTGCCTATATCGTCGTGTTCTCGCGCACTCTCATACCTTCCCTTTTTTAGCTGAGTTTTCGCTCATCTCTCATACATTCACCTATATCGACGTGTATTAATGCACATCTCATACCTTCACTTATATCGCCCCTCTATTGCTGTGTTCTCGTGCACCTCTCATAGGTTTTCTATATATTGCAATATTTTCGTGCACCTCTCATTAGCTTCCCCTATATTGCTGTTTTTTCTCACACCTCTCATACCTTGCCCTTTCTCTCTCTGTTTTCGTGCACCTCCTATAGCTTCCCATATATCACTGTCTTTTCGCGCAGCTCTCATACCTTCCCCTATATCGCTGTGATTTTGCTCACCTCTCACAGCTAGCCTATATCGCCGTGTTCTCGCAACCCTCTCATACCTCCCCCCTTTTCAGCTGATTTTTTGCTCATCTCTCATACTTTCCCTTAAATCGACGTGTTTTCACGTACCTCTCATACCTTCCCCTGTATCGCCGGTGTTTTCGAGCACCTCTCATAGCATCCCCTATATCGCTGTGTTTTCACTCACCTCTCATACCTTCCAATATATCGCTGTGTTTTCACGCACCTCTCGTGCTTCCCCTGTATCGCTGTGCTTTTGCTCACCTCTCATAGCTTTTCCTATATCGCCATATTCTCACGCACCTCTCATACCTTCCCCTTTTTAGCTGAGTTTTCGCTCATCTCTCATACCTTCCCCTATATCAATGTTTTCACACACCTCTAAATACCTTCACGTCTATCGCTGTGTTTTCGCGCACCTCCCATAGCTTTCATTTATCACTGTGTTTTCGCACATCTCTCATACCTTCCACTATATCGCCATGTTTTCACGCACCTCTCATAGCTTCCCATATATCGCTGTGTTTTTGCGCACCTCGCATACCTTCCCCTATATCGTTGTGTTTTCGCACACCTCTCATACCTTCCACTATATAGATGGTTTTTCACGCACCTCTTGCAGTTTCCCCCAAATCACTGTTTCAGCGCACCTCTCATTGCTTCCCCCCAAATCACTGTGTTTTTCGCGGCACCTCTCATAGCTTCCCCCAAATCATTGTGTGTTTCGCGCACTTCTCATAGCTTCCCCTATATCACCATGTTTTCGCGCACCTCGCATAGCTTCCCCTATAAAGTTCTTGTTTTCGCGCACCTCTCATAACTTCCCATACATCGCTATGTTTTTGCTCACCTCTGATAGCTTTGCCTATCTCGCCGTGTTCTCGCGCACCTCTCATACCTTCCCTTTTTTAGCTGAGTTTTCGCTCATCTCTCATACATTCTGCTATATCGACGTGCATTAAAGGCACCTCTACAAGTAAGTCCTTCACAGTATATCTCCCTGTTTTTCGCGCACCTCCCATTAGCTTGCCCTATATCACAGTGTTTTCGCGCACCTCTCATAAACTTCCTCTATATCGCCGTTTTTCATGCACCTCCTATACATTCCCCTATATCGCTGTGTTTTCGCGCACCTCCCATAGAGTCCCCTATACTGCTGTGTTTTCGCACACCCCTCATACCTTCCCCTATATCGCTCTGTTATCTGCACACCTCCCATAGCTTCCCATATATCGTTGCTTATTTTGCGCACCGTCCTATTAGATTCCTCTAAATCACGTGTGGTTTTGCGCACCTCTCATACCTTTCCCTATATCGCCGTGTTTTCATGCACCACCCATACCTTCCACTGTATCGCTGTGATTTTGTACAACTCCCATAGATTCCCCTATGTCTCTGTGTTTTTTCCGCACGATCGCATACCTTCCCCTATATCGACGTGTTTTCACGACGTGTTTTCACGCAATTCTCATATCTTCTTGTATATCGCCGTGTTTTCGTGTACCTCTCATAGCTTTCCCTATATCACTATGTTTTTGCACACCTTTCATACCTTCCCCTATATCGACGTGTTTTCGCAGACTTCTCATCCCTTCCCCGATATTGCTGTGTTTGAGCGCAGTTCTGATACCTTCCCCGTATGACTGTGTTTTCACGCACCTCCATAACTTCCCTTATGTCTCTGTACTCTTCTGCACCTCTCATCACTTCCCCTATATAGCTCTGCTTTCGCACACCTCCCATAGCTTCCCGTAAATGGCTGTGTTTTGCTCACCACTCATACCTCTCCCCATATCGCACTGTTTTCAAGCACCTTCCATAGTTTCCCATATAGCGCCATGTTTTCGCGCACCTCTCATACTTTCCCCTATATCGCTATGTAATCGCACACCACCCATTGCTTCCCATTTTTCGCCCTGCTTACGCGCACCTCTCACAGCTTCCTATATATTGCGATGTTTTCGCGCACCTCTCATAGCTTCCCCCAAATCGCTGTGTTTTCGCGTTCCTCTCATACCTTCCCCTATGTCGCTCTGTTTTCATGCACCTCCCTTACCTTCCAATATATCGCTGGTTTTTCGCGCACCTCTCACACCTTCCACTATATCGCTTTTCCTTTTTTGCTGTGTTTTCACTCACCTCTCATAGCTTCCCCTATACCACCTATTTTTCACGCACATCAAATTTCTTCCCCTTTATCGCTGTGTTATCGAGCAGCTCACATAACTTCCCCTATATTGCTATGTTTTCAGGGACCTTCCATAGCTTCCCATTTTTCACCATATTTTCGCGCACCTCTCATAGCTTCCCATATATTGCGATGTTTTCACAGACCTCTCATAGATTCGCCAAAGTTGCCGTGCTTTTGCGCACCTCCCATAGCTTCCTCCATATTGCAGTGTTTTCTCACACATCTCATACATTCCCCTATATCGCTCTGTTTTCACTCACCTCTCATCCGTCCCCGATATCACTGTGATTTCGCGCACCTTCCAAGGCTTCCTCTATATCCCTGTGCTTTCGCTCACCTCTCATAGCTTCCGCTATATCACCGAGTTTTCGCGCACCTCTCATATCTTGCCCTATGTCGCTGTGCTCTTGTGCACCTCTCTTCACTTCCCCTATATCGCCCTGTTTTCACGGACCTCTCATAGCTTCCCATTTATTGCGATGATTTTGCACACCTCTCATAGATTCCCCCAAATCGCTGTGTTTTTGCGCACCTCTCTTAGCTTCCCATATATCGCCATGTTCTGGCACACCTCGCATAGCTACCCCTACATCGCTGTGTTTTCGCGCACCTTTCATACCTTCTCCTATATCGCCGTGCGTTCATGCACCTCCCATAGCTTCCCCTATATTGCTGTGTTTTCTCACACTTCTCATAACTTTCCCATTCTCGCTTTGTTTTTGTGCACCTCCCATAGCTTCCCATATATCGCTGTGTTTTCTCGCACTTCTCATACCGTCCACTATACCGCTATGTTTTCGCACATCTCTCGTAGCTTGCCCTATATCGATGTGTGTTCGCGTACCTCTCATAACTTCCCCTATTTCGCTGTGTTTTTCGCGCAGCTCGCATAGCTTCCACTATATCATTGTGTTTTCACCCACCTCTCATCCCTTCCCCTATATCGCGGTGTTTTCGCGCACCTCCCATAGATTCCCCTATATCGCTGTGTTTTCGCACACCTCTCATACCATCAACTATATCGCTATGTTTACGCGCAAGTTCCATATGTTCCCATATATTGCTGTGTTTTTCCGCACCTCCCATAGCTTCCCCTATATTGCTGTGCTTTTTTACACATCTCATACATTCTGCTGTATCGCTGTATAATCGCACACCTCTCATTGCTTCCCCTATATCGCTGTGCTTTCGCGCACCTCCCATAGCTTCTGCTCTATCGCTGTGTTTTCGCTTCCCTCTGATACCTTCACATAAATCGCTGTGTTATCGCGCACCTCCCATAGCTTCCCCTGTATCGCCGGGTTTTTGCGCACCTCTCATATATTCCCCTATAGCGCTGTGTTTCGCGCACCTCCCATAGCTTCTCATAAATCGCTGTGTTTTCACGCACCTCTCGTAGCTTCCCCTCTACCGCTGTGTTCTCGAGTACCCCTCATAGCTTACATATATTGCAATGTTTTCGCGCACGTCGCATAGCTTCCCCTATATCGCCGTGTTTTAACGCACCTCTCATACCTTCCCCTACGTCTCTGTGTTTTCGCGCACCTCTCATTCCTTCTCCTATATCACCATGTTCTCATGCACCTCCCATAGCTTCCCCTATATCACTGTGTTTTCTCACACCTCTCATACCTTCCCCTATATCGCTGTGTTTTCCCGCACCTCACGTAGTTTCCCCAATATCATTGTGTTTTTGCTCACCTGTTATAGCTTCCCTTCTATCGCTGTGTTTTCACGCACCACTCATATCTTCCACTATATCGCTGTGTTTTCGCGCACGTCCCATAACTTCCCGTACTTCGCTGTATTTCTGCAAACGTCCCTTATCTTCCCATATATCGCCGTGTTTTCGCACACCTCCCATAGGTTTCCCTGTAAGACTGTGTTTTCGCGCACCTCTCATCCCTTCCCCTATATCGCTGTGTCATCGCACACCTCTCATAGCTTCCCCTATATCGGTGTGATTTTGCGCACCTCTCATAGCTTCCCATCTACCGCTGCGTTCTCGTGCACTTCTCATACCTTCCCCTTTATCGCTGTGTTTTTGCTCACCTCTCATAGCTGCCACTATATCGCCATATTTTCGCACAGCTCTCATACCTTCCCCTATAGAGATGCGTTTTCCCTCACCTCTCGTAACTTCCCTTATCTCGCTGTGTTTTGGCGCACCTTCCATAGCATCCCCCATAACGCTGTGTTTGGCGCTCCTCCCATAGCTTCCTCTCTATCGCTGTGTTTCTGCTCACCTCTCATAGCTTTACATATATCGCCGAGTTCTCGCGCACCTTTCATACCTTCCCCTTTTTAGCCGAGTTTACGTTCATCTCTCGTACTTTCTCCTAAATCGCTGTGTTTTCGTGCACCTCCTATAGCTTCCTCTATATCGCTGTGTTTTCGCGCACCTCTCATACCTACCTCTATATCACTGTTTTCATGCACCTTGCATACCATCTCATACCTCTCATCGCTTCCCCTATATTGATGTGTTTTCACACACCTCTCATTCCTTCACGTATATCACCGTGTTTTCACGCACCTCCCATAGCTTCCCCTATAGCGCTGTGTTTTCACGCACCTCTCATAGCTGTCTCAAAATCTCTCTGTTTTCACGCACCTCTCGTAGCTTCCCCATATCCATTTGTTTTCGCGCACCTCTCATACCATCCCCTATATCGCCGTGTTTTCGCGCACCTCTCATAGCTTCCCCTATATCACTGTGTTTTTACCGGCCTCTCATACCTTCCTCTATATCGCTTTTTTTTCGCGCACCTCGCATTGCTTCCCCTACATCATTATGTTTTCGCGCATGTCTCATACCTTCAACTATATTGATGTGTTTTCACGCACCTCTCGTAGCTTCCCCAATATCGATGTGTTTTCGCGCACCTCTCATACATTCCTCTTTCTCACTGCGTTTTCACGCACCTCTCATAGCTTCCCCCAAATCTTTTCTTTTTAAGTCTTTTTATTGAATTAGTACACAAAAGGTAAACCATATAGGCACTGATACACCGGTGCAATATAACTTTACAAGAGATACACAAAAAAAAAAGTAAGTACAAACAGTGCAGTTTAGACTTAAAATAACCAGGTATTATAATAGATATAGGGGAAGCAATGGCAGGTACGTGAAAACACCACGACATAGGAGATGTTATGAGAGGTGCGCGAAAAGACAGTGATATATGGGAAGCTATGGGAGGTGTGCGAAAACATGGCGATATAGGCACAGCTGTGAGAGGTCAGCAAAAACTCAGCCATATAGGGGAAGATATGAGAGGTGCGAGAAAACAGCGATATAGGGGAAGCTATGAGAGGTGCGAGAAAACACAGCGATTTGGGGTAAGCTATGAGAACACATTGATATAGCGAAGGTATGATAGGCACGCGAAAACACAGCGATGTAGCGGAACCTATGGAAGGTGCATGAAAACACAGCGATATAGGGGAAGTTATGAGAGGTGCGCGAAAACACAGCGATTTAGGGGAATCTATCAGAGGTGCGCGGAAAACAGCGATATAGGGGAAGCTATGTGAGGTGCGCAAAATCACACCAATATACAGGAAGGTATGAGCAGTGCGCGAAAAGATGGAGATGTAGGGGAATGTATGAGAGGTGTGCGAAAACACAGCAATATAAGGGAAGTTATGAGAGGTGAGAGAAATCGCACCTCTATAGGGGAAGGTATGAGAGGTGCGCGAGAGCACAGCGGTAGAGTGGAAGCTATGAGAGGTGCGCGATAAGACAGTGATATATGGGAAGCTATGGGAGGTGTGCGAAAACATGGCGATATAGGCACAGCTGTGAGAGGTCAGCAAAAACTCAGCCATATAGGGGAAGATATGAGAGGTGCGAGAAAACAGCGATATAGGGGAAGTTATGAGAGGTGCAAGAAAACACAGCGATTTGGGGTAAGCTATGAGAACACATTGATACAGGGGAAGGTATGATAGGCACGCGAAAACACAGCGATGTAGCGGAACCTATGAAAGATGCATGAAAACACAGCGATATAGGGGAAGTTATGAGAGGTGCGCGAAAACACAGCGATTTAGGGGAATCTATCAGAGGTGCGCGGAAAACAGCGATATAGAGGAAGCTATGCGAGGTGTGCAAAATCAAACCAATATACAGGAAGGTATGAGCAGTGCGCGAAAACATGGAGATGTAGGGGAATGTATGAGAGGTGTGCAAAAACACAGCAATATAAGGGAAGTTATGAGAGGTGAGAGAAATCGCACCTCTATAGGGGAAGGTATGAGAGGTGCGCGAGAGCACAGCGATAGAGTGGAAGCTATGAGAGGTGCGTGATAACACAGCGATAAAGGGGAAGGGATGAGAGGTGCGCAAAAACACAGTCTTATAGGGGAACCTATGAGAGGTGCGAGAAAAAACAGTGATATAGGGGAAGCCATGGGATTTGCGCGACAACATAGCGATATAGGGGAAGGTATGTGAGGTGCGGAAAACACGGCGATATAGGGGAAGCTATGAGAGGTGCAAGAAAACACAGCGATTTGGGGGAAGCTATGAGAGGTGTGCGAAAACATCGCAATATATAGAAGCTATGAGAGGTGCGTGAGAACACAACGGTAGAGGGGACGCTACGAGAGGTGCACAAAAACACATCAATATAGTTGGAGGTATGAGAGGTGCACGAAAACACAAGGATTTAGGGGAAGCAATGTGAGGTGCGCGAAAACACAGCGATATATGGGAAGCTATGAGAGGTGCGCGAAAACACAGCAATATAGGGGAAGGTATGAGAGGCCGGTGAAAACACAGTAATTTATGGGAAGCTATGGGAGGTGCGCTAAAACACAGAGCTTTTGGGAAAGCTTTGAGAGGTGCACAAGAACACAGCACTATAGGGGAAGGTATGGGATGTTCGCGAAAACACAGCGATATAGTTGAAGGTATGAGAGGTGCGCGAAAACATGGCGATATAAGAGAATGTATGAGAGGTGCGCAAAAACACGCTGATACGGGGGAAGTTATGAGTGGTGAGCGAATACACAGCTGTACAGGGGAAACTATGAGAGGTGCGCGAATATACAGCGATACAGCAGAATGTATGAGAGGTGCGCAAAAACACGCTGATACAGGGTAAGTTATGAGTGGTGAGCGAATACACAGCTGTACAGGGGAAGTTATGAGAGGTGCGCGTAAATACAGCGATATAGGGGAAGCTATGAGAGGTGCGCGAAAATACAGCGATACAGCAGAATGTATGAGATGTGCGCAAAAGCACAGCAATATAGGGGAAGCTATGGGAGGTGCGGAAAAACATGGCAATATATGGGAAGGTATGGAACGTGCGCGTAAACACAACGATATAGTTGAAGGTATGAGAGGTGCGCGAAAACACGGCGATACAGGGGAAGTTTTGAGAGGTGATAGAAAACACAGCTGTATAGGGGAAGTTATGAGAAGATCGCCAAAACACGGCGATATAGGGGCAGCTGTAAGAGGTGAATGAAAATACAGTGATATAGGGGAAGCTATGCGAGGTGAGCAAAAACACAGCGATTTAGGGGAATCTATGAAAGGTGCGTGAAACACAGCGATATAGGGGAAGTATGCAAGGTACGCAAACTCACACCAATATACAGGAAGGTATGAACACTGCGCGAAAACATGGAGATGTAGGGGAATGTATGAGAGGTGTGCGAAAACAGGGTGATATAAGGGAAGTTATGAGAGGTGAGAGAAAACGCACCTCTATAGGGGAAGATATGAGATCTGCGCAAAAATATGGCGATATAGTGGCAGCGATGAGAGGTGAGCAAAAACACAGTCTTATAGGGGAACCTATGGGAGGTGCACGAAAACACGATGATATATGGGAAGTTATGAGAGGTGCGCGAAAACACATCGATATAGGAGAAGCTACGAGAGGTGCTCGTAAACACAGCGATATAGTGGAAGGTATGAGAGGTATGCAAAAACACGGCAATATAGGGGAAGCTACAGGAGGTGCACGAAAACATAGCGATATATGGGAAGCTATGAGAGGTGCACGAAAACATGGCGAAAAATGGGAAGCTACAGGAGGTGCACAAAAACAGAGCAATATAGGGGAAGGTATGAGAGGTGCGAGAAAACACAGCGATATAGGGGAAGCTATGTGAGATGCGTGAAAACACGGCGTTATGGGAGAAATTATGAGAGGTGCGAGAAAACTCAGCGATATATGGGAAGCCAGGGGAGGTGCACGACAACAGAGAGATATAGGGGAAGGTAGCAGAGGTGCGAGAAAACACAGCGATATAGGGGAAGCTGTGGGAGGTGTGCGAAAACATGGCAATATAGGGGACGCTATATGAGGTGCGTGAAAACACAGCGATCTAGAGGAAGCTATGAGAGGTGTGCGAAAATATCGCCATATATGGCAAGCTATGAGAGGTGTGCCAAAACAGCGATATAGCGGAAGCAGTGGGAGGTATGCGAAAACACAGCAATATCGGGGAAGGTATGAAAGCTGTTTGAAAACAAAGCGATATAGGGAAAGATGTGAGAGGTGCGCGAAAACGCGGCGATATAGGGAAAGGTATCAGAGGTGTGCGAAAACACAATGATATTGGGGAAGCTATGGGAGGTGCGGGAAAACACAGCGATACAGGAGAAGCTATGAGAGTTGCACAAAAACACAGTGACTTGGGGAAAGCGATGAGAGGTGTGGGAAATCATCGCAATATATGGGAAGCCATGTGAGGTGCGCGAAAAAACAGCAAAAAATGGGAAGCTATGGGAGGTGCGTGAATACACAGCAATATAGGAGAAGGTGTGAGATGTGGCGAAAACGCATCGATATAGTGGAAGGTATGAGTGGTGCGCGAAAGCACAACGATATAGGGGTAGGTATACGAGGTGCGCGAAAACACAGCGATATAGGGGAAGATATGAGAGGCCTGCAAAAACACGCATTACAGGGGTAGGTATGAGAGGTACGCGAAAACACATCAATACCAGGGAAGCTACGAGAGGTGCGTGAAAACACATCGATACAGGGGAAGGTATAGAAACATAGAAACATAGAAAATAGGTGCAGGAGTAGGCCATTCGGCCCTTCGAGCCTGCACCGTCATTTATTATGATCATGGCTGATCATCCAACTCAGAACACCGCCCCAGCCTTCCCTCCATACCCTCTGAACCCCGTAGCCACAAGGGTCATATCTAACTCCCTCTTAAATATAGTCAATGAACTGGCCTCAACTGTTTTCTGTGGCAGAGAATTCCACAGATTCACCACTCTCTGTGTGAAGAAGTTTTTCCTAATCTCGGTCCTAAAAGGCTTCTCCTTTATCCTCAAACTGTGACCCCTTATTCTGGACTTCCCCAACATCGGGAACAATCTTCCTGCATATAGCCTGTCCAATCCCTTTAGGATTTTATACGTTTCAATCAGATCCCCCTTCAATCTTCTAAATTCCAACGAGTACAAGCCCAGTTCATCCAGTCTTTCTTCATATGAAAGTCCTGCCATCCCAGGAATCAATCTGGTAAACCTTCTCTGTACTCCCTCTATGGCAAGGATGTCTTTCCTCAGATTAGGGGACCAAAACTGCACACAATACTCCAGGTGTGGTCTCACCAAGGCCTTGTACAACTGCAGTATTACCTCCCTGCTCCTGTACTCGAATCGTCTCGCTATAAATGCCAGCATACCATTCACCTTTTTCACCACCTGCTGTACCTGCATGCCCACTTTCAATGACTGGTGTATAATGACACCCAGGTCTCGGTGCACCTCCCCTTTTCCTAATCGGCCACCAATCAGATAATAATCTGTTTTCCTATTTTTGCCACCAAAGTGGATAACTTCACATTCATCCACATTAAATTGCATCTGCCATGAATTTGCCCACTCACCCAACCTATCCAAGTCACTCTGCATCCTCTTAGCATCCTCCTCACAGCTAACACTGCCACCCAGCTTCGTGTCATCTGCAAACTTGGAGATGCTGCATTTAATTTCCTCATCCAAGCCATTAATATATATTGTAAACAACTGGGGTCCCAGCACTGAGCCTTGCGGTACCCCACTAGTCACCGCCTGCCATTCTGAAAAGGTCCCGTTTATTCCCACACTTTGCTTCCTGTCTGCTAACCAATTCTCCATCCACATCAATACCTTACCCCCAATGTCGTGTGCTTTAAGTTTGCACACTAATCTCCTGTGTGGGACCTTGTCAAAAGCCTTTTGAAAATCCAAATATACCACATCCACTGGTTCTCCCCTATCCACTCTACTAGTTACATCCTCAAAAGATTCTATGGATTCGTCAGACATGATTTTCCTTTCACAAATCCATGCTGACTTTGTCTGATGATTTCACCGCTTTCCAAATGTGCTGTTATCACATCTTTGATAACTGACTCCAGCAGTTTCCCCACCACCGACGTTAGGCTAACCGGTCTATAATTCCCCGGTTTCTCTCTCCCTCCTTTTTTAAAAAGTGGGGTTACATTAGCCACCCTCCAATCCTCAGGAACTAGTCCAGAATCGAACGAGTTTTGAAAAATTATCACTAATGCATCCACTATTTCTTGGGCTACTTCCTTAAGCACTCTAAGATGCAGACCATCTGGCCCTGGGGATTTATCTGCCTTCAATCCCTTCAATTTACCTAACACCACTTCCCTACTAACAAGTATTTCTCTCAGTTCCTCCATCTCACTGGACCCTCTGTCCCCTACTATTTCTGGAAGATTATTTATGTCTTCCTTAGTGAAGACAGAACCAAAGTAATTATTCAATTGGTCTGCCATGTCCTTGCTCCCCATAATCAATTCACCTGTTTCTGTCTGCAGGGGACCTACATTTGTCTTTACCAGTCTTTTCCTTTTTACATATCTATAAAAGCTTTTACAATCATTTTTTATGTTCCCTGCCAGTTTTCTCTCATAATCTTTTTTCCCCTTCCTAATTGAGAGGTGCACGAAACAAAACGATATAGGGGTAGGTATGCGAAGGTGCGCAAACACATATCGATCTACTTGAAGGCATGAGAGGTGCGTGAAAATAACAAAATAGGGGAAGCTATGCAAGGTGCGTGAAAACACATCGATATAGGGGTAGCTATGAGAGGTGCGAGAAAACAAATCAATATAGGGGAAGCTACGGGAGGTGCGCAAAATCACAGCGATATCGGGGAAGCTATGGCATGTGTGCGAAAGCACAGCGATACAGGGGAAGATATAAGAGGTGCGCGAAAAGACAGCCATGTTGGGGAATCTATGGAAAGGTGCGCAAAAACACAGCGATAATTGGAAGGTATGGGAGGTGCGCAAAAACACAGCGCGATAGTAGAAGATATGAGAGGTGCACGAAATCACAGCGTTATCGGGGAATCTAAGGGAGGTGCGCGAAAACACAGCGATGTAGGGGAAGCTATGTGAGGTGCACCAGAACACTGCAATATGGGGGAAGATATGAGAGGTGCGCAAAAACACAACAATTTGCGGAAAGCGATGAGAGGTGCACGAAAACATGGTGAAAAAGGGGAAACTATGAGAGATCTGCGAAAAAACGCGTTATAGAGGCAGGTATGAGAGGTGCGCGAAAACACATCGATACGGGGAAGCTACGCGAGGTGCACGAAAACAGGTCGATATAGTGGAAGGTATGAGAGGTGCACAAAACCACAATGACATAGGGAAAGCTGTGCGAGGTGCATGAAAACACAGCTATATAGCGGAAGCTATGAGAGGTGCGGGAAAACACGGTGATATAAGGGAAGGGATGAAGTGCGCGAACACATCGATATAGTGGAAGGTATGAGAGGTGCGCAAAAACTCAACGATAACGTGGAAGGTATGTGAGGTGCAGAAAACACAGCGATCTAGGGGAAGCTATGAGAGGGGAGCGTTAGCTCAGCGATATATGGGACGGTATGAGAGGTACACAAAAACAGAACGATATAGCGGAAGCTGTAGGAGGTGTGCGAAAACATAGCGATATAGGGAAAACTATGAGAGGTGCGCGAAAACTCACCGATATATATTCGAAACTACGAGAGGTGCGCGAAAACAGAGCAATATAGGGGAAGGTATGAGAGGTGAGAGAAAACACAGCAATATAGTGGAAGCTATGCAAAAACATGGCGATATAGGGGACGCTTTGTGAGGTGCGCGAAAACTCAGCGATCTAGGAGAAGTTATGAGAGATGTGCGAAAACATCACCATATATGGCAAGCTATGAGAGGTGTGCGAAAACAGCGATATAGCGGAAGCTATGGGAGGTATAGAAACATAGAAACATAGAAAATAGGTGCAGGAGTAGGCCATTCGGCCCTTCGAGCCTGCACCGCCATTTATTATGATCATGGCTGATCATCCAACTCAGAACACCGCACCAGCCTTCCCTCCATACCCACTGATCCCCGTAGGCACAAGGGCCATATCTAACTCCCTCTTAAATATAGCCAATGAACCGGCCTCAACTGTTTCCTGTGGCAGAGATTTCCACAGATTCACCACTCTCTGTGTGAAGAAGTTTTTCCTAATCTCGGTTCTAAAAGGCTTCCCCTTTATCCTCAAACTGTGACCCCTCGTTCTGGACTTCCCCAACATCGGGAACAGCGGAAGGTATGCGAGGTACGCGAAAACACGGCGATATAGGGGAAGCTATGAGCGGGGAGCGTTATCTCAGTGAATACATTGGACGGTACGAGAGGTGCACAAAAACATAGCGATATAGGGAAATCTATGAGAGGTGTGCGTAAATGCAGCGATATATGGGAAGTTATGAGAGGTGCGCGAAAACAGAGCGATTTAGGGGAAGATATGAGAGGTGAGAGAAAAGACAGCGATATAGTGGAAGCTATGGGAGGTGTGTGAACACATGGCATTATAGTAGAAAATATGAGAGATGCACGAAAATACAGCGATGTAGGGGAAGGTATGAGTGGTGCACGAAAACACAGCGATATATGGGAAACCATGGGAAGTGCACGGCAACAGAGCGATATAGGGGAAGGTATCAGAGGAGTGAGAAAAGACGGCGATATAGGGGAAGCTATGGGAGGTGTGCGAAAACATGGCAATATAGGGGACGCTATGTGAGATGCGCGAAAACACAGCGATCTAGGGGAATTTATGAGAGGTGTGCGAACACATCGTCATATATGGCAAGCTATGAGACGTGTGTGAAAACTGCGATATAGCGGAAGCTATGGGAGGTATGCGAAAACACAGCAAAAAAGGGGAAGCTATGAAAGCTGCTCGATAACACAGCGACATAGGGGAAGACGTGAGAAGTGCGGGAAAACACGACGATATATGGGAAGCTATAAGAGGTGCGCGAAAACACAGCGATATAGGGGAAGGTATCAGAGGTGTGTGAAAATACAATGATATTTTGGAAGCTATGAGAGGTGCGTGAAAACACAGTGATACAGGAGAAGCTATGAGAGGTGCGCGAAAACACAGCGACACAGAGGAAGCTATGAGAGGTCTGCAAAAAACGCGTTATAGGGGCAGGTATGAGAGGTGTGCGAAAATACATCGATATCAGGGAAGCTACGAGAGGTGCGCGAAAACACATTGATATATGGAAGGTATGAGAGGTGCACAAATACAAAACGATATAGGGGTAGGTACGCGAGTTGCGCGAAAACACAGCGATATAGGGGAAGCTATGGAAGGTGCGCAAACACACATCGATATACTTGAAGGTATGAGAGGTGCACGAAATCACAACGATATAGGGGAAGCTATGCAAGGTGCGCGAAAACACAGCAATATAGGGGAAGCTATGAGAGGTGCAAGAAAACACAGTGATATAGGGGAAGCTACAGGAGGTGCGCAAAATCACAGCGATATCGGGGAAGCTATATGAGGTGTGCTAAAGCACAGCGATACAGGGGAAGGTATAAGGGGTGCGCGAAAACACAGCCATATTGAGGAATCTATAGGAGGTTCGGGAAAAGACAGCGATTTTAGCGTTTTTAAGGGGTACAGGGGTTTTTTATAGAATATGACGAATAAACAGGAATAGGATACTAGGATGGTCAAAGATGGGAGGGTGAAGTGTAGGTTTGTATATATATGTGTGTGTGATTGGGTGAAGGGATTTAGAATGTATGTCTAGTGCACATTCTGGAGCAGAGGGTGGCGGTAATGCACCATTAAGCTGGATGCCAACCGCCGTAAAACAAGATACAGAGACAGAAGACAGCGATAACTGGAAGCTATGGGAGGAGCATGAAAACACAGCCATATTGGGGAATCTATTGGAGGTGCGCGAAAACACAGCAATGTAGGGGATGCTATGTGAGGAGCACCAGAACAAAAATATATGGGGGTAGATGTGAAAAGTGCGCAAAAAGACAGCGATTTGGGGAAAGCGATGAGAGGTGCGCGAAAACATCGCAATATATGGGAAATTATGAGAGGTGCGCGAAACCACGGTGAAAAAAGGGAAGCTATGCGAGGTGCATGAAAACACAGCGATATAGGGGAAGGTATGAGAAGTGCGCGAAAACACATCGATAAAGTGGAAGGTATGTGAGGAACGCGTAAACACAGCGATATAGGGGAAGCTATGAGAGATCTGCGAGAAAACACGTTATATGGGCAGGTATGAGAGGTGCACGAAAACACATCGATACAGGGGAAGCTACGAGAGGTGCGTGAACACATCGATATAGTGGAAGGTATGAGAGGTGCGCAAAAACTCAACGATATAGCGGAAGGTATGCGAGGTGTGTGAAAACACGGCGATATAGGGGAAGCTATGAGAGGGGAGCGTTATCTCAGCGATATATTGGACGGTATGAGAGGTGCACAAAAACACAGCGATATAGGGGAAGCTATAAGAGGTGCCAGAAAACAAAGTGATATAGGGGAAACTATGGATGGTGCGCAAACACACATCGATGTACCTGAAGGTATGAGAGGTGCGCGAAAAAAAAACGATATAGAGGAAGCGATGCGAGGTACGCGAAAGCACAACGATATAGGGGAAGCTATGAGAGGTGCCAGAAAACACAGCGATGTAGGGGAACCTATGGGAGGTGCATAATAACAGAGCGATATGGGGGAAGGTATGAGAGGTGCGAGAAAACAAGGCGATATAGGAGAAAGTATGAGAGGTGCACGAAAACACAGCGATATAGGGGAAGCCATGGGAGGTGTGTGACAACGGAGCGATATAGGGGAAGGTAACAGAGGTGCGAGAAGACACAGCGATATAGGGGAAGCTATGGGAGGTGCATGAAAACATGGCGATATAGGGCAAGCTCTGTGAGGAGCGTGAAAACACAACGATCTAGGGGAAGGTATGAGGGGTTTCTGAAAATATAACAATATATGGCAGGCTATGAGGGGTGTGCGAAAACAGCGAGAAAGCGGAAGCTATGGGAGGTATGCAAAAACACAGCAATATAGGGGAAGCTATGAGAGCTGCTTCATGACACAGCGATACAGGGGTAGATGTGAGAGGTACGCGAAAAGACGGCGATCTAGGGGAAGCTATAAGAGGTGAGCAAAAACACAGCGATATACGGGAAGGTATCAGAAGGTATCAGAGGCAAAAACACAATGATATTGGGGAAGCTATGTGAGGTGCGGGAAAACACAGCAATATAGGAGAAGCTATGAGAGGTGCGCGAAAGCACAGCCATATTGGGGAAGCTATGGGAAGTGCACGAAAACACAGCAATAATGGGACGGTATGGGAGGTGCACGACAACAGAGCGATATAGGAGAAGGTTTCAGAGGTGCGAGAAAACACAGCGATATAGGGGAAGCTATGGGAGGTGCGCGAAAACACTGCAATATACGGGATGTTCTGAGACGTGCGCGAAAACACAGCGATATAGGGGTAGGTATGCGAGGTGCGTGAAAACAGTGATATATGGGAAGCTATGGGAGGTGCGCAAAAACACGGCGATATAGGCACACCTGTGAGAGGTCAGCAAAAACACAGCGATTTAGGGGAAGGTATGAGAGGTGCGCAAAAACAGAGGAATACAGGGGAACGATGTGAGGTGTGCGAAAACACAGCGATACAGGGGAATCTATGAGAGGTGCGCGTAAACAGTGATTTGGTGGAAGCAATGAGAGGTGCACGAAAACATTGCAATATATGGAAAGCTATGAGAGGTGCACGAGAACACAGTGATATTGGGGAAGGTATGATAGGCACGCGAAAACACAGCGATGTAGGGGAACCTATGGGAGGTGCATGAAAACACAGTGATATTGGGGAATTTATGAGAGATGAGTGAAAATACATCGACATAGGCGAGGCTACGAGAAGTGCGCGGAAACGCAGCGATATAATGGAAGGTATGAGAGGTGCACGAAAACACAGCGATATAGGGGAAGCTATGAGAGCTGCGCGAAAACGCAGTGATATAGGGGAAGGGATGAGAGGTGCACGAGAACACATCGATACAGGGGAAGCTATGAGAGGTGCGCGAACACATCGACTTAGTTGAAGCTGTGAGAGGTGCGTGAGAACATGGTGATATAGGGGAAGCTATCAGAGGGGAGTGTTATCTGAGCAATATATGGGACGGTATGAGAAGTGCACAAAAACACAGCGATATAGGGGAAGCTATGGGAGGTGCGCGAAAACATAGCGATATAGGGAAAGCTATGAGAGGCGCGTGAAAACGCTGTGATATATGGGAAGATACGGGAGGTGCACGAAAACAGAGCGATATAGGGGAAGGTATGAGAGGTGCAAGAAAACAAGGCGATATAGGAGAAAGTATGAGAGGTGCACGAAAACACAAGCGATATATGGGAAGCCATGGGAGGTTTGCGACAACGGAGCGAAATAGGGGAACGTAACAGAGGTGCGAGAAGACACAGCGAAATAGGGGAAGCTATGGGAGGTGTACGAAAACATGGCGATATAGGGCAAGCTCTGTGAGGAGAGTGAAAACACAGTGATCTAGGGGAAGCTATGAGAGGTTTGCGAAAATATGGCAATATATGGCAAGCTATGAGAGGTGTGCCAAAACAGCGAGAAAGCGAAAGCTATGGGAGGTATGCAAAAACACAGCAATATAGGGGAAGATATGAGAGCTGTTTCATAACACAGCGATATAGGGGTAGATGTGAGAGGTGCGCGAAAAGACAGTGATCTCGGGGAAGCTATAAGAGGTGAGCGAAAACACAGCGATATACGGGAAGGTATCAGAGGTGTGCGAAAACACAATGATATTAGGGAAGCTATGTGATATGTGGGAAAATACTGCAATCTAGGAGAAACTATGAGAGGTGTGCGAAAGCACAGCCATATTGGGGAAGCTATGGGAAGTGCACGAAAACACAGCGATGATGGGACGGTATGGGAGGTGCACGACAACACAGCGATAATGGGACGGTATGGGAGGTGCACGACAACAGAGCGATATAGGGGAAGGTTTCAGAGGTGCGTGAAAACGCAACGATATAGGGGAATCTATGGGAGGTGCGTGGAAACACAGCAATATAGGGGAAGCTCTGAGATGAGCGCGTAAACACAGCGATATAGGGGTAGGTATGCGAGGTGCGTGAAAACACAGTGGTATATGGGAAGCTATGGGAGGTGCGCGAAAACACGGCGATATAGGCACAGCTGTGAGAGGTTAGCAAAAACACAGTGATATAGGGGAAGGTATGAGAGGTGCGCGAAAACACAACAACATAGGGGACCTATGCGAGGTGTGCGAAAACACAGCGATATACTGGAAGCTATGAGAGGTGCGTGAAAACACAGTGATTTGGGGGAAGCTATGAGAGGTGCACGAAAGCATTGCAATATATGGAAAGCTATGAGAGCTGCACGAGAACACAGTGATATAGGGGAAGGTATGATAGGCACTCGAAAACAGAGCGATGTAGAGGAAGGTATGAAAGGTGAACGAAAACACAAGGATGGAGGGGAAGCTATGCGAGGTGCACCAGATGACGGCAATATGTGAGATAATATGGAAGGTACACAAAAACACAGCGATTTGGGGAAAGCGATGAGAGGTGCGCAAAAACATCGAAATATATGGGAAGCTATGAGAGGTGCGCGAAAACACAGCGATGTAGGGGAATGTATGAGGGTTGCACGAAAACTCAGCGATATATGGGAAGCCAGGGGAGGTACACGACAACAGAGAGACTTAGGGGAAGGTAGCAGAAGTGCGAGAAAACACAGCGATATAGGGGAAGCTATGGAAGATGTGCGAAAACATGGCAATATAGGGGACGCTATGTGAGGTGCGTGAAAACACAGCGATCTTGGGGAAGCTATGAGAGGTGTGCAAAAACAGCGATTTAGCGGAAGTAGTGGGAGGTATGCGAAAACACAGCAATACAGGGGAAGCTATGAAAGCTGTTTGGTAACACAGCGATATAGGGAAAGATGTGAGAGGTGCGCGGAAACGCAGTGATACCAGGGAAGTTATGAGAGGTGCGAGAAAACACACAGTGATACAGGGGAAGGTATGAGAGGTGCACAAAAACACAACAACATAGTGGACATTATGCGAGGTGCGCGAAAACACGGCGACTAGGGGAAAGTATGAGAGGTGCGCGAAAACACAGCGATATAGGGGAAGCTATGAGAGGTGCCAGAAAACACAGTGATATAGAGGAAGCTATGGAAGGTGGGCAAACACACATCGATGTACCTGAAGTTATGAGAGGTGCACGAAAACAAGGTGATATAGGAGAAAGTATGAGAGGTGCGCGAAAACACAGCGATATAGGGGAAGCTATGAGAGGTGCCAGAAAACACAGTGATATAGGGGAAGCTATGGAAGGTGGGCAAACACACATCGATATACCTGAAGTTATGAGAGGTGCGCGAAAACAAGGTGATATAGGAGAAAGTATGAGAGGTGTACGAAAACACAGTGATATATGGGAAGCTATGGGAGGTTTGCGACAATGGAGCGATATAGGGGAAGGTAACAGAGGTGCGAGAAGACACAGCGATATAGGGGAAGCTATGGGAGGTGCGCGAAAACACAGCAATATAGGGGAAGCTCTGAAACATGCGCGAAAACACAGCGATATGGGGTAGCTATGCGAGGTGTGTGAAAACACAGTGATATATGTGAAGATATGGGAGGTGCACGAAAACACGGCGATATAGGCACAGCTGTGAGAGGTCAGCAAAAACAGAGCGATATAGGGGAAGGTATGAGAGGTGCGCGAGAACAAAGCAATATAGGGGACCTATGCGAGGTGTGCGAAAACACAACGATATAGTGGAAGCTATGAGAGGTGTGTGAAAACATTGCAATATATGGAAAGCTATGAGAGCTGCACGAGAACACAGTGATATAGGGGAAGGTATGATAGGCACTCGAAAACAGAGAGATGTAGGGGAAGGTATGAGAGGTGCGCAAAAACACAACAACATAGGGGACGTTATGCGAGGTGCGCGAAAACACGGCGATCTAGGGGAAGGTATGAGAGGTGCGCGAAAACACAGCGACATAGGGGAAGCTATGAGACGTGCCAGAAAACACAGTGATATAGGGTAAGCTATGGAAGGTGCGCAAACACACATCGATATACCTGAAGGTATGAGAGGTGCGTGAAAACAAGGTGATATAGGAGAAAGCATGACAGGTGCACGAAAACACAGCGATATATGGGAAGCCATGGGAGGTTTGCGACAACGAAGCGATATAGGGGAAGGTAACAGAGGTGCGAGAAGACACAGCGAAATAGGGGAAGCTATGGGATGTGCACGAAAACATGGCGATATAGGGGAAGCTCTGTGAGGAGCGTGAAAACATAGCGATCTAGGGGAAGCTATGAGTTTTGCGAAAATATAGCAGTATATGGCAGGTTATGAGATGTGTGCGAAAACAGCGAAAAAGCGAAAGCTATGGGAGGTATGCGAAAACACAGCAATATAGGGGAAGCTATGAGAGGTGCGCGAAAACACAGCGATATATGGGAAGCTATGGGAGATGCAAGAAAACACAGCAATATAGGGGAAGCTACGGGAGGTGTGTGAAAAGATGGTGATATAGGAAAGGTATGAGAGGTGCGCGAAAACACAGCGATGTAGGGGAAGCTATAAGAGGTGAGTGAAAACACAGCAATATACGGGAAGGTATCAGAGGTGTGCAAAAACACAATGATATTGGGGAAGCTGAGTGATGTGCGGGAAAATACTGCAATCTAGGAGAAGCTATGAGAGGTGCGCGAAAGCATAGCCATATTGGGGAAGCTATGGGAAGTGCACGAAAACACAGCGATATTGGGACGGTATAGGAGGTGCACGACAGCAGAGCGATATAGGGGAAGGTTTCAGAGGTGAGAGGAAACACAGCGATATAGGGGAAGCTATGGGAGGTGTGCGAAAACACAGCGATATAGGGGTAGGTATGCGAGGTGTGTCAAAACACAATGATATTTGGGAAGCTATGCCAGGTGTGCGAAAACACAACAATATAGTGGAAGTTATGAGAGGTGCGTGAAAACACAGCGATTTGGGGGAAGCTATGGGAGGTGCACGAAAACATTGCAATATATGGAAAGCTATGAGAGCTGCACTAGAACACAGTGATATGGGGAAGGTATGATAGGCACTCGAAAACAGAGAGATGTAGGAGAAGGTATGAGAGGTGTGCGAAAACACAGCGATGGAGGGGAAGCTATGCGAGATGCGCCAGATGAAGGTAATATGGGAGAAGATATGAGAGGTATGTAAAAACACAGCGATTTGGGGATAGCGATGAGAGGTGTGCAAAAATATCGCAATATATGGGAAGCTATGACAGGTGCGCGAGTACACAGTGATATAGGTGAAGGTAGGATAGGCACTCGAAAACAGAGCGATGTTGGGGAACCTATGGGAGGTGTATGAAACCACAGCGATATAGGGGAAGTTATGAGAGGTGCGCGAAAATACATCGATATAGGGGAAGCTACGAGAGGTGCGCGGAAACGCAGCGAGATAGTGGAAGGTATGAGAGGTGCGCGAAAACATAGCGATATATGGGAAGCTATGGGATGTGCACGAAAACAGAGCGTTGGAAGGGAAGCTATGCGAGGTACGCCAGATGACGGCAATATGGAAGAAGATATGAGAGGTACGCAAAACCACAGCGATTTGCGGATGGCGATGAGAGGTGCGTGAAAGCATCGCAATATATGGGAAGCTATGAGAGGTGCGCGAAAACACGGCGAGATATAGGGGAAGGTATGAGAGGTTCAAGAAAACACAGCGATATAGGGGAAGCTATGGGAGGTGCGTGAAAACACGGCGTTATGGGAGAAACTATGAGAAGTGCGCGAAAACACAGCGATGTAGGGGAAGGTATGAGGGGTGCGCGAAAACACAGCGATATATGGGAAGCCAGGGGAGGTGCACAACATTGAGAGACATAGGGGAAGGTAGCTGAAGTGCGAGAAAACACAGCGATATTGAGGAAGCTATGAGAGGTGTGCGAAAACATGGCAATATAGGGGACGCTATGTGAGGTGCGTGAAAACACAGCGATCTAACTGAAGCTATGAGAGGTGTGCGAAAATATTGCCATATATGGCAAGCTATGAGAGGTGTGCAAAAACAGTGATAGAGCGGAAGCAGTGGGAGGTATGCGAAAACACAGCAATATAGGGGAAGATATGAAAGCTGTTTGGTAACACAGCGATATAGGGAAAGATGTGAGAGGTGCGCGGAAACGCAGTGATACCAGGGAAGTTATGAGAGGTGCGAGAAAACACACAGTGATACAGGGGAAGGTATGAGAGGTGCACAAAAACACAACAACATAGTGGACATTATGCGAGGTGCGCGAAAACACGGCGACTAGGGGAAAGTATGAGAGGTGCGCGAAAACACAGCGATATAGGGGAAGCTATGAGAGGTGCCAGAAAACACAGTGATATAGAGGAAGCTATGGAAGGTGGGCAAACACACATCGATGTACCTGAAGTTATGAGAGGTGCACGAAAACAAGGTGATATAGGAGAAAGTATGAGAGGTGCGCGAAAACACAGCGATATAGGGGAAGCTATGAGAGGTGCCAGAAAACACAGTGATATAGGGGAAGCTATGGAAGGTGGGCAAACACACATCGATATACCTGAAGTTATGAGAGGTGCGCGAAAACAAGGTGATATAGGAGAAAGTATGAGAGGTGTACGAAAACACAGTGATATATGGGAAGCTATGGGAGGTTTGCGACAATGGAGCGATATAGGGGAAGGTAACAGAGGTGCGAGAAGACACAGCGATATAGGGGAAGCTATGGGAGGTGCGCGAAAACACAGCAATATAGGGGAAGCTCTGAAACATGCGCGAAAACACAGCGATATGGGGTAGCTATGCGAGGTGTGTGAAAACACAGTGATATATGTGAAGATATGGGAGGTGCACGAAAACACGGCGATATAGGCACAGCTGTGAGAGGTCAGCAAAAACAGAGCGATATAGGGGAAGGTATGAGAGGTGCGCGAGAACAAAGCAATATAGGGGACCTATGCGAGGTGTGCGAAAACACAACGATATAGTGGAAGCTATGAGAGGTGTGTGAAAACATTGCAATATATGGAAAGCTATGAGAGCTGCACGAGAACACAGTGATATAGGGGAAGGTATGATAGGCACTCGAAAACAGAGAGATGTAGGGGAAGGTATGAGAGGTGCGCAAAAACACAACAACATAGGGGACGTTATGCGAGGTGCGCGAAAACACGGCGATCTAGGGGAAGGTATGAGAGGTGCGCGAAAACACAGCGACATAGGGGAAGCTATGAGACGTGCCAGAAAACACAGTGATATAGGGTAAGCTATGGAAGGTGCGCAAACACACATCGATATACCTGAAGGTATGAGAGGTGCGTGAAAACAAGGTGATATAGGAGAAAGCATGACAGGTGCACGAAAACACAGCGATATATGGGAAGCCATGGGAGGTTTGCGACAACGAAGCGATATAGGGGAAGGTAACAGAGGTGCGAGAAGACACAGCGAAATAGGGGAAGCTATGGGATGTGCACGAAAACATGGCGATATAGGGGAAGCTCTGTGAGGAGCGTGAAAACATAGCGATCTAGGGGAAGCTATGAGTTTTGCGAAAATATAGCAGTATATGGCAGGTTATGAGATGTGTGCGAAAACAGCGAAAAAGCGAAAGCTATGGGAGGTATGCGAAAACACAGCAATATAGGGGAAGCTATGAGAGGTGCGCGAAAACACAGCGATATATGGGAAGCTATGGGAGATGCAAGAAAACACAGCAATATAGGGGAAGCTACGGGAGGTGTGTGAAAAGATGGTGATATAGGAAAGGTATGAGAGGTGCGCGAAAACACAGCGATGTAGGGGAAGCTATAAGAGGTGAGTGAAAACACAGCAATATACGGGAAGGTATCAGAGGTGTGCAAAAACACAATGATATTGGGGAAGCTGAGTGATGTGCGGGAAAATACTGCAATCTAGGAGAAGCTATGAGAGGTGCGCGAAAGCATAGCCATATTGGGGAAGCTATGGGAAGTGCACGAAAACACAGCGATATTGGGACGGTATAGGAGGTGCACGACAGCAGAGCGATATAGGGGAAGGTTTCAGAGGTGAGAGGAAACACAGCGATATAGGGGAAGCTATGGGAGGTGTGCGAAAACACAGCGATATAGGGGTAGGTATGCGAGGTGTGTCAAAACACAATGATATTTGGGAAGCTATGCCAGGTGTGCGAAAACACAACAATATAGTGGAAGTTATGAGAGGTGCGTGAAAACACAGCGATTTGGGGGAAGCTATGGGAGGTGCACGAAAACATTGCAATATATGGAAAGCTATGAGAGCTGCACTAGAACACAGTGATATGGGGAAGGTATGATAGGCACTCGAAAACAGAGCGATGTAGGAGAAGGTATGAGAGGTGTGCGAAAACACAGCGATGGAGGGGAAGCTATGCGAGATGCGCCAGATGAAGGTAATATGGGAGAAGATATGAGAGGTATGTAAAAACACAGCGATTTGGGGATAGCGATGAGAGGTGTGCAAAAATATCGCAATATATGGGAAGCTATGACAGGTGCGCGAGTACACAGTGATATAGGTGAAGGTAGGATAGGCACTCGAAAACAGAGCGATGTTGGGGAACCTATGGGAGGTGTATGAAACCACAGCGATATAGGGGAAGTTATGAGAGGTGCGCGAAAATACATCGATATAGGGGAAGCTACGAGAGGTGCGCGGAAACGCAGCGAGATAGTGGAAGGTATGAGAGGTGCGCGAAAACATAGCGATATATGGGAAGCTATGGGATGTGCACGAAAACAGAGCGTTGGAAGGGAAGCTATGCGAGGTACGCCAGATGACGGCAATATGGAAGAAGATATGAGAGGTACGCAAAACCACAGCGATTTGCGGATGGCGATGAGAGGTGCGTGAAAGCATCGCAATTTATGGGAAGCTATGAGAGGTGCGCGAAAACACGGCGAGATATAGGGGAAGGTATGAGAGGTTCAAGAAAACACAGCGATATAGGGGAAGCTATGGGAGGTGCGTGAAAACACGGCGTTATGGGAGAAACTATGAGAAGTGCGCGAAAACACAGCGATGTAGGGGAAGGTATGAGGGGTGCGCGAAAACACAGCGATATATGGGAAGCCAGGGGAGGTGCACAACATTGAGAGACATAGGGGAAGGTAGCTGAAGTGCGAGAAAACACAGCGATATTGAGGAAGCTATGAGAGGTGTGCGAAAACATGGCAATATAGGGGACGCTATGTGAGGTGCGTGAAAACACAGCGATCTAACTGAAGCTATGAGAGGTGTGCGAAAATATTGCCATATATGGCAAGCTATGAGAGGTGTGCAAAAACAGTGATAGAGCGGAAGCAGTGGGAGGTATGCGAAAACACAGCAATATAGGGGAAGATATGAAAGCTGTTTGATAACACAGCGATATAGGGAAAGATGTGAGAGGTGTGCAAAAACACGGTGATACCAAGGAAGCTACGAGAGGTGCGTGAAAACACATCGATACAGTGGCAGGTATGAGAGGTGCACAAAAACAAAATGACATTGGGGCAGGGATTGAGATGCGCGAAAACACAGAGATATAGAGGAAGCTACGGGAGATGCACGAAATCACAGTGATATCGGGGAAGCTATGGGAGGTGTGCGAAAGCACAGCGATACAGGGGAAGGTATAAGAGGTGCGAGAAAACACAGCCATATTTGGGAATTTATGGGAGGTGCGCAAAAACACAGCGATGTAGGGGAATGTATGAGAGGTGCGAGAAAACACAGCGATATAGGGCAAGATATGGGAGGTGCGTGAAAACACAGCGTTATGGGAGAAAGTATGAGAGGTGCACGAAAACACAGTGATGTAGGCGAAGGTATGAGAGGTGCGCGAAAACTCAGCAATATATGGGAAGCCATGGGAAGTGCACGACAACAGCCATATATAGGGGAAGGTGGCAGAGGTGCGAGAAAACACAGCGATATATGGGAAGCTGTGGGAGGTGTGCGAAAACATGGCAATATAGGGGACGCTATGTGAGGTGCGTGAAAACACAGCGATCTAGGGGAAGCTATGAGAGGTTCACGAAAACATGGCGATATAGGGGAAGCTCTTTGAGGAGCGTGAAAACACAGCGATCAAGAGGAATCTCTGAGAGGTTTGCGAAAATATAACAATATATGGCAAGCTATGAGAGGTGTATGAAAACAGCAAGGAAGCGGAAACAATGGGAGGTATGCAAAAACACAGCAATATAGGGGAAGCTATGAGAGCTGCTTGATAACACAGCGATATAGGGGTAGATGTGAGAGGTGCACGAAAACACCGCGATCTAGGTGAAGCTATAAGAGGTGAGCGAAAACACAGCGATATACGAGAAGGTATCAGAGGTGTGCGAAAACTCAATGATATTGGGGAAGCTATGTGAGATGCGGGAAAACAGAACAATATAGGAGAAGCTATGAGAGGTACGCGAAAGCACAGCCATATTGGGGAAGTTATGGGAAGTGCACGAAAACACAGCGATAATGGGACGGTATGGGAGGTGCACGACAACACAACGATAATGGGACGGTATGGGAGGTGCACGACAACACAGCGATATAGGGGAAGGTTTCCTAGGTGAGAGAAAACACAGCGATATAGGGGAAGCTATGGGAGGTGCGAGAAAACACAGCAATATAGGGGTAGGTATGTGAGGTGCTTGAAAACACAGTGCTATATGGGAAATTATGGGAGGTTTGCGAAAACACGGCGATATAGGCACAGCTGTGAAAGGTCAGCAAAAACACAGCGATATAGGGGAAGCTATGAGAGGTGCACGAAAACATTGCAATATATGGAAATCTATGACAGGTGCATGAGAACACAACGATATAGGGGAAGAAATGATAGGCACGCAAAAACACAGCGATGTAGGGGAACCTATGGGAGGTGCGCGAAAACACAGCAATATATGGGAAGCTATGGGAGGTGCACAAAAACAGCGATATAGGGGAAGGTATGAGAGGTACAAGAAAACACAGCAATATAGTGGAAGCTACGGGAGGTGCGTGGAAAGACGACGGCGATATAGGTGAAGGTATGAGAGGTGCGTGAAAACACACGATGGAGGGGAAGCTGTGCGAGTTGCGCTAGATCACGGCAATAGGGCGAAGATATGAGAGGTACGCAAAAACACAGCACTTGGGGATAGCGATGAGAGGTGTGCAAAAACATCACAATATATGGGAAGCTTGAGAGGTGCGCGAAAACATGGTGAAAAATGGGAAGCTATGGAGGTGCGAGAAAACAGAGTGATATAGGAGAAGGTATGAGGGGTACGAGAAAACACAGTGATATAGGGGAAGCTATGGGAGGTGCATGAAAACACGACGTTATGGGAGAAAGTATGAGAGGTGCGCGAAAACACAGCAATATAGGGGAGTTATGAAAGGTCTGCGAAAACACAGCGATATAGGTGAAATTATGAGAGGTGCGCGAAAAGTCAGTGATATGGGGGAAGCTCTGAGAGGTGCGCGAAAACACTGCGATATTGGGGAACATATGAAACATACGCAAAAACACATCGATATAGGCGAAGCTACGAGAGGTGTGCGAAAATACATCGATATAGTTGAAGGTGTGAGAGGTGTGGAAAAACATGACGATATAGGAGAAGCTATGCGAGGTGCTCGAAAACACAACGATGTAAGGGAAGCTATGAGAGGTGCACGGAAACACAGTGATATTTGGGAAGAAATGGCTGGGGCGCGAATACAGAGCAATATAGGGGAATGTATGAGAGGTGCGCGAAAACACAGCGACGTAGGGGAAGGTATGAGAGGTGCACGAAAACACGGCGTTATAGGGGAAGCTCTTTGAGGAGCATGAAAACACAGCGATCTAGGGGAATCTATGAGAGGTTTGCGAAAATATAGCAATATATGGCAAGCTAAGAGAGGTGTGCGAAAACAGCGAGAAACCGGAAGCTATGGGAGGTATGCGAAAACACATAGGGGAAGCTATGAGAACTGCTTGATAACACAGCAATATAGGGGTAGATGTGAAAGGTGCGCGAAAACACGGCGATCTAGGGGAAGCTATAAGAGGTGAGCGAAAACAGAACGATATACGGGAAGGTATCAGAGGTGTGCGAAAACACAATGATATTGAGGAAGCTATGTGGGGTGCGGGAAAACACAGCAATATGGGAGAAGCTATGAGAGGTGCGCGAAAGCACAGCCATATTGGGGAAGATATGGGAAGTGCACGAAAACACAGCGATAATGGGACGGTCATTATCGCTGCTGTTTTCGTGCACCTTCCCATATCTTCCCCTAATATGGCTGTGCTTTCAGCGCACCTCTCATAGCTTCTCCCATATTCGCTGTGTTCTTCACGCACCCCACATAGCTTCCCTCAATATCCTTGTGTTTTCGACACCTCTGCTACCTTCCCGTATATCGTTCTGTTTTTCGCTCACCTCCTATAGCTTCCCTAGATCGACCGTGTTTTCATGCACCTCACATACCTACCCCTATATTGCTGTGTTTTCGCACACGTCTCAGAGCTGCCCCTAAATTGCTGTGTTTTCGCGCACCTCCCATAGCTTCCCCTATATCGCTGTGTTTTCTCGCACCTCTGAAACCTTCCACAATATCGCTCTGTTGTCGTGCACCTCCCATACCGTCCCATTATCGCTATGTTTTCGTGCACTTCCCATAGCTTCCCAATATGGCTGTGCTTTCTCTCACCTCTCATAGCTTCTCCTATATCGCTGTGTTTTCCCACACCTCATATAGCTTCCCCAATATCTTGTGGTATCGCCCACCTCTGATACCTTCCCATATGTCGCTGTGTTTTCGCATACCTCCCATAGCTTCGGCTTTCGCGATGTTTTTGCACACCTCTCATAGCTTGCCATATATTGCTATATTTTCAAAAACCTCTCATAGCTTCCCCTAGATAGCAGTGTTTACACGCTCCTCACAGAGCTTCCACTATATCACCATGTTTTCGTGCACCTCCCATAGCTTCCCCTATATCGCTGTGTCTTCTCACACCTCTGATACCTTCCCTTATATTGCTCTGTTGTCGCACACCTCCCATGGCTTCCCATATATCACTGTGTTTTCGTGCACCTCTCATACTTCCTCATATATCGCCGTGTTTTCTCGCACCTCTCATACCTTCCCCTATATCGCTCTGTTTTCGTGCACCTCCCGTAGCTTCCCATATACGGCTGTGTTTTCTTGCACCTCTCATAGCTTCCACTATATCACTGTGTTTTCTGGAACTTCTCATAGCTTCCCCTATATCGCTGTGTTTTCGCGTACCACGCATAGCTTCCCCTATATCGTTGTGTTTTCTCGCACCTCTCATACCTTCAAGTATATCGATGTGTTTTCGCACACCTTTCATACCTGCCCCTGTAACGCTTTTTTTCGCATACCTCTCATAGCTTCCCATATATCGCTGTGTTTTCGCACACCTCCCATAGCTTCCCCGATAGTGCTGTGATTTTGTGCACCTCTCATATCTTCTCCTATAGCGCTGTGTTTTTGTGCACCTCCCATAGCTTCCCCAATATCGCTGTGTCTTCTCGCACCTCTCATACCTTCCCCTATATCGTTCTGTTTTCGTGCACCTCCCGTAGCTTCCCATATACGGCTGTGTTTTCTGGCACCTCTCATAGCTTCCCCTATATCGCTGTGTTTTCGCATACCTCCCACTGCTTCCACTATATCGCTGTTTTTGCACACCTCTCATAGCTTACCATGTATGCCGATATTTTCGCACACTTCTCGTAGCTTCCCCTCTATCGATGCGTTTTCGCGCACGTCTCAGAGCTTCCCCTATATCGCCATGTTTTCGTGCACCTCCCATAGAGTCCCCTATATCGCTGTGCTTTCCTGAATCTCTCATACCATCCCCTATATCGCTCTGTTTTCGCGCACCTCCCGTAGCTTCCCATTTTTCTCCGTGTTTTCGCACACCTCTCATATCTTCCCATATATTGCGATGTTTTCCCGCACCTCTCATCGCTTTCCCCAAATCACTGTGTTTATGCACACCTCTCATAGCTTCTCCTATATTGCTGTGTTTTCCAGCACCTCACATAGCTTCCCCAATATCACGGGGAAGTGTGATATTCCCCAATATAACAGGGGAAGCTATGAGAGGTGAGCAATAACACAGCCATAAAGGTGACTCTATGGGATGTGCGCGAAAAGACAGCGATATAGGGGAAGGTATGGAAGGTGCTCGAAAACAGGGTGATATAGGTGAAGTTAATGGAGGTATGCGAAGGCACAGCAATATAGGGGATGCTATGGAAGGTGCGCGAAAACACAGTGATATAGGGGAAGACAGGAGAGGTGCGCGAAAACACAGCGATATAGGGGAAGCTATGAGAGGTGAGCAAGAAGACGACGATACAGGGGAAGCTATGAGAGGTGAGCAAAAACACAGTGATAAAGGTGAATCTATGGGATGTGCTCGAAAAGACAGCGATATCGGGGAAGGTATGAGAGGTGCGCAAGGCACAGCGATATAGGGGATGCTATGGGAGGTGCGTGCATACACAGCGATATAGGGGACGTGATAAGATGTGCATGAAAACGCAGCGATATTAGGGAAGGTATGAGAGGTGCGCAAAAACACAGCGATCTAGGCGAAGCCATGGGAGGTGTGCGGGAAACAGGGCGATATAGGGGAAGGTATGAGAGGTGCACGAAAACAGCGATATAGGTGAAAGAATGCAAGGTGCGCAAAAACAGGGCGATATATGGTGAAGGAATGGGAGGTGCGTGAAAACAGGGCGATATAGGGGAAGGTATGAGAGGTGCGCGATGGCACAGCGATATAGGGGATGCTATGGGAGGTGCGCGAATGCACAGCGATATAGGAGACGTTATGAGATGTGCATGACAATACAGCAATATAGGGGAAGTTATGAGAGGTGCGCAAAAACACGGCGATGTAGGGGAAGCTAGAGAAGTGAGCAATAACACAGTGATAAAGGTGAATCTATGGGATGTGCGCGAAAAGACAGCGATATAGGGGAAGGTATGAAAGGTGCGCAAGGCACAGCGATATAGGGGAAGGTATGGAAGGTACTTGAAAACAGGGTGATATAGATGAAGTTATGAGAGGTATGCGAAGGCACAGCAATATAGGGGAGGCTATGGACGGTGCGCAAAACACAGTGATATAGGGGAAGACATGAGAGGTGTGCGAAAACAGAGCAATATAGTGGAAGCTATGAGAGGTGAGCTAAAACCCGGCGATACAGGGGAAGCTATGAGGGGTGAGCAATAACACAGCGATAAAGATGAATCTATGGGATGTGTGCGAAAAGACATCGATATAGGGGAAGGTATGAGAGGTGTGCGAAAACACAGCGATACAGGGGACGCTATGGGACGTGCGCGAAAACACAGTGATATAGGGGAAGGTATGAGAGATGTGCGAGAACACGGCGAGATAGGGGAAATTATGAGAGGTGCGCGAAAACACGGCGATACGGGAGAATGTATCAGATGTGCGAGTAAACATAGCGATACAGGGGAAGTAATGAGAGGAGAGAAAAAATAGCGATCTCGGTGAAGACATGAGAGGTGCACGAAAACAGGGCGATATAGGGGAAGGTATGAGAGGTGCGCGAAGGCACAGCGATATAGGGGATACTATGGAAGGTGCGTGAATACACAGCGATATAGGGGATACTATGGGAGGTGCGTGAATACATAGCGATATAGGGGACGTGATGAGATGTGCATGAAAATGCAACGATATTAGTGATGGTATGAGAGGTGCACAAAAACACAGCGATATTGGGGAAGGTATGAGAGGTGCGCAAAAGCACAGCGATATACGGGACGGTATGAGATGTGCATGAATACACGGCAATAGATGGGAAACCATGAGAGGTGTGCGAAAACACAGCGATATAGGGGAAGTTATGAGAGGTGCGTGAATACACAGTGATATAGGTGAAGGTATGAGAGGAGTGCGAAAACAGTGCGATATAGGGGAAGTTATGAGAGGTGCGTGAAAACCCCGCAATATAGGGGACGTTATGAGATGTGCATGAAAACACGGCGATATAGGGGAAGGTATGAGAGGTTTACAAAAACACAGTGATATAGGAGAAGTTATGAGAGCTGTGCGAAAACAAAGCGATATAGGGGAAGGTATGAAAGGTGCACGAAAACACAGAGAAAAACACGGGAAGGAATGGGAGGTGCTCGAATACACAGCGATATAGGGGACGTTATGAGATGTGCATAAAAACACGGCGCTACAGGGGAAGTTATGAGAGGTGCGCAAAAATACAACGGTATAGGAGAAGTTATGAGAGCTGCGTGAAAACACAGCGATATAAGGGAAGGTAGGAGAGGTGCACGAAAACACAGCGATATTGGGGAAGGTATGGGAGGTGCGAGAAGGCACAGCAATACAGGGGATGCTATGAGGGGTGCACGAAAAAACCGTGATATAGGGGAAGACGTGAGAGGTGCGCAAAAACAGGGCAATATAGTGGAACCTATGGGATGTGCGCGAAACCACGGCGATACAGGGGAATGTATCAGAGGTGCGAGAAAACACAGCGATATAGGGGACGCTATGGGACATGCGCAAAAAAACAGTGATATAGTGGAAGGTATGAGAGGTGTGTGATAACACGGCGATATAGGGGAAATTGTAAGAGGTGCGCGAAAACATGGCAATACAGGAGAATGTATCAGAGGTGCGAGAAAACACAGCGATATAGGGGAATTAATGATAGGAGCGAACACATAGCGATATAGGTTAAGACATGCGAGGTGCGCGAAAACAGGGCGATATAGGGTATGCTATGAGAGGTGAGCAATAACACAGCGATCAAGGTGAAGCTATGGGATGTGCGCGAAAACAGCGATGTAGGCGAAGCTATGGGAGGTGCGCCAAAACACAGTCATATAGGGGACGGTATGAGATGTGCATGAATACACGGCGATATTGGGGAAGCCATGAGAGGTGCCTGAAAACACAGCGATATAGGGGAAGGTATGAGAGGTGTGCAAAATCACAGCGATATAGGAGAAGTTAAGAGAGCTGCGTGAAAACACAGCGATATAGGGGAAGGTATGAGAGGTGTGCGAAAACACAGCGATTTAGGGGAAGGTATGAGGGGAGTACGAAAACACGGCGTTATCGGGAAAGTATGGGAGGTGCGCGAAAACAGGGTGATATAGGGGAAGCTATCAGAGGTGAGCAAAAACACAGCGATAAAGGTGAAGCTATGGGATGTATGCAAAAAGACAGCGATATAGGGGAAGATATGAGAGGTGCGCGAAAACACAGCAACGTGGGCGTAGCTATGGGAGGTGCGCGAAAGCACAGTGATATAAGGGACGGTATGAGATGTGCATGAATACACGGCAATATTGGGGAAGCCATGAGAGATGCGCGAAAACACAGCAATATAGGGGAAGGTATGAGAGGTGCACGAAAACACAACGATAAAAGGGAAGGTATGGGAGGTGCGCGAAAACAGGACGATATAGGTGAAGGAATGGGAGGTGCGCGAAAACAGGGCCATATAGATGAAGTTATGAGAGGTATGCAAAGGCACAGCAAACAGGGCATGCTATGGAATGTGCGCGAAAACACAGTGATATAGGGGAAGACAGGAGAGGTGCGCGAAAACACGGCTATATAGCGGAATCTATGAGAGGTGAGCAAAAACACGGCGATACAGAGGAAGCTATGAGAGATGAGCAATAACACAGCGATAAAGGTGAATGTATGCGATGTGCGCGAAAAGACAGCGATATAGGGAAAGGTATGAGAGGTGCGCAAGGCACAGTGCTATAGGGGATGCTATGGGAGGTGCGTGAATACACAGCGTTATAGGGGACGTGATGAGATGTGCATGAAAACACAGCGATATTAGGGAAGATATGAGAGGTGCACAAAAACATAGCGATATAGGAGAAGTTATGAGAGTTGTGTGAAAACACAGCGATATAGGGGAAGGTATGAGAGGTGCACGAAAACAGCGATATAGGGGATGCTATGGGAGGTGCGCGAAAACACAGTAATATAGGGGACGGTATGAGATGTGCATAAAAACTCGGCGATATAGGGGGAGGTATGAGAGGTGCGCGAAAACACGGCGATATAGGGAAAAGTATGAGAGGTGCGCGAAAACTTGGCGTTACAGGGGAATGCATCAGAGGTGCCAGAAAGCACAGCGATGTAGTGGAATACATGGGAGGTGTGCGAAAAGAGGGCGATATAGGTGAAAGAATGGGAGGTGCGCGAAAACAGGGCGATATAGGGGACGTTATGAGATGTGTATAACAATACGGCGATATAGGGGAAGTTATGACAATTTCGCTAAAACACTGGGATGTAGGCGAAGGTATGAGAGGTGTGCAAAAACTCAGCGATATAGGGGACGGTATGAGATGTGCATGAATACACGGCAATATTGGGGAAGCCATGAGAGGTGCCTGAAAACACAGCGATATAGGGGAAGGTATGAGAGGTGTGCAAAATCACAGCGATATAGGAGAAGTTAAGAGAGCTGCGTGAAAACACAGCGATATAGGGGAAGGTATGAGAGGTGTGCGAAAACACAGCGATTTAGGGGAAGGTATGAGGGGAGTACGAAAACACAGCGTTATCGGGAAAGTATGGGAGGTGCGCGAAAACAGGGTGATATAGGGGAAGCTATCAGAGGTGAGCAAAAACACAGCGATAAAGATGAAGCTATGGGATGTATGCAAAAAGACAGCGATATAGGGGAAGATATGAGAGGTGCGCGAAAACACAGCGACGTGGGCGTAGCTATGGGAGGTGCGCGAAAGCACGGTGATATAAGGGACGGTATGAGATGTGCATGAATACACGGCAATATTGGGGAAGCCATGAGAGATGCGCGAAAACACAGCAATATAGGGGAAGGTATGAGAGGTGCACGAAAACACAACGATAAAAGGGAAGGTATGGGAGGTGCGCGAAAACAGGACGATATAGGTGAAGGAATGGGAGGTGCGCGAAAACAGGGCGATATAGGGGACGTTATGAGATGTGTATAACAATACGGCGATATAGGGGAAGTTATGACAATTTCGCTAAAACACTGGGATGTAGGCGAAGGTATGAGAGGTGTGCAAAAACTCAGCGATATAGGGGACGGTATGAGATGTGCATGAATACACGGCAATAGTCGGGAAACCATGAGAGGTGTGTGAAAACACAGCGATATAGGGGAAGTTATGAGAGGTGCGCAAGGCACGGCGATATAGGAGAAGGTATGGAAGGTGCTCGAAAACAGGGTGATATAGATGAAGGCACAGCAATATAGGGGATGCTATGGAAGGTGCATGAAAACACAATGATATAGAAGAAGACATCAGAGGTGCGCGAAAACAAGGCAATATAGTGGAAGCTATGAGAGGTGAGCTAAAACCTACCGATACAGGGAAAGGTGTGAGAGGTGTCCGAAAACACAGCGATATAGGAGAAGTTATGAGATGTGCATGAAAACACGGCGATATAGGGGAAGGTATGAGAGGTGCACGAAGGCACAGCGATATAGGGGATGCTATGGGAGGTGCGCGAAAACACAGTGATATAGGGGAAAGTATGAGACGTGTGCGAAAACTTGGCGTTACAGGGGAATGCATCAGAGGTGCGAGAAAACACAGCGATGTAGGAGAAGACATGAGAGGTGCGCAAAAACGTGGCAATATAGTGGAAGTTATGGGATGTGCGCTAAAACAGGGCGATGTAGGGGAAGGTATGAGAGGTGCGTGAATATACAGCGATATAGGGGACGTGATGAGATGTGCATGAAAATGCAACGAAATTAGTGAAGGTATGAGAGTTGCACGAAAACACAGCGATATAGGGGAAGGTGTGAGAGGTGCGCGAAAGCACAGCGATATATGGGACGGTTTGAGATGTGCATGAATACACGGCGATAGACGGGAAACCATGAGAGGTGTGCGAAAAAACAGCGACAAAGGGGAAGTTATGAGAGGTGCGTGAAAACACAGTGATATAGGGGAAGGTATGAGAGGAGCACGAAAACAGGGTGATATAGGGGAAGTTATGAGAGGTGCGTGAAAACCCAGCGACATAGTGGACCTTATGAGATGTGCATGAAAACACGGCGATATAGGGGAAGGTATGAGAGGTTTACAAAAACACAGTGATATAGGAGAAGTTATGAGAGCTGTGCGAAAACAAAGCGATATAGGGGAAGGTATGAAAGGTGCACGAAAACACAGAGAAAAACACGGGAAGGAATGGAAGGTGCTCGAATACACGGCGCTTCAGGGGAAGTTATGAGAGGTGCGCAAAAATACAACGATATAGGAGAAGTTATGAGAGGTGCGTGAAAACACAGCGATATAAGGGAAGGTAGGAGAGGTGCACGAAAACACAGCGATATTGGGGAAGGTATGGGAGGTGCGAGAAGGCACAGCAATACAGGGGATGCTATGAGGGGTGCGCGAAAAAACCGTGATATAGGGGAAGACGTGAGAGGTGCGCAAAAACAGGGCAATATAGTGGAACCTATGGGATGTGCGCGAAACCACGGCGATACAGGGGAATGTATCAGAGGTGCGAGAAAACACAGCGATATAGGGGACGCTATGGGACATGCGCAAAAAAACAGTGATATAGTGGAAGGTATGAGAGGTGTGTGATAACAGGGCGATATAGGGGAAATTGTAAGAGGTGCGCGAAAACATGGCAATACAGGAGAATGTATCAGAGGTGCGAGAAAACACAGCGATATAGGGGAATTAATGATAGGAGCAAACACATAGTGATATAGGTTAAGACATGCGAGGTGCACGAAAACAGGGCGATATCGGGTATGCTATGAGAGGTGAGCAATAACACAGCGATCAAGGTGAAGCTATGGGATGTGCGCGAAAACAGCGATGTAGGCGAAGCTATGGGAGGTGCGCCAAAACACAGTCATATAGGGGACGGTATGAGATGTGCATGAATACACGGCGATATTGGAGAAGCCATGAGAGGTGCCTGAAAACACAGCGATCTAGGGGAAGGTATGAGAGGTGTGCAAAATCACAGCGATATAGGAGAAGTTAAGAGAGCTGCGTGAAAACACAGCGATATAGGGGAAGGTATGAGAGGTGTGCGAAAACACAGCGATTTAGGGGAAGGTATGAGGGGAGTACGAAAACACAGCGTTATCGGGAAAGTATGGGAGGTGCGCGAAAACAGGGTGATATAGGGGAAGCTATCAGAGGTGAGCAAAAACACAGCGATAAAGATGAAGCTATGGGATGTATGCAAAAAGACAGCGATATAGGGGAAGATATGAGAGGTGCGCGAAAACACACGACGTGGGCGTAGCTATGGGAGGTGCACGAAAGCACAGTGATATAAGGGACGGTATGAGATGTGCATGAATACATGGCAATATTGGGGAAGCCATGAGAGATGCGCGAAAACACAGCAATATAGGGGAAGGTATGAGAGGTGCACGAAAACACAACGATAAAAGGGAAGGTATGGGAGGTGCGCGAAAACAGGACGATATAGGTGAAGGAATGGGAGGTGCGCGAAAACAGGGCGATATAGGGGACGTTATGAGATGTGTATAACAATACGGCGATATAGGGGAAGTTATGACAATTTCGCTAAAACACTGGGATGTAGGCGAAGGTATGAGAGGTGTGCAAAAACTCAGCGATATAGGGGACGGTATGAGATGTGCATGAATACACGGCGATATTGGGGAAGCCATGAGAGGTGCGTGAAAACACAGCGATATAGGGGAAGGTATGAGAGGTGCACGAAGACACAGCGATATAGGGGATGCTATGGGAGGTGCGCGAAAACACAGTGATATAGGTGACGGTATGAGATGTGTATGAAAACACGGTGATATAGGGGAAGCTATGAGAGGTACGCAAAAACACGGTGATATAGGGGAAAGTATGAGAGGTGCGCGAAAACTTGGCGTTACATGGGAATGCATCAGAAGTGCGAGAAAACACAGCGATGTAGGGGAAGACATGAGAGGTGCACGAAAACAGGGCAATATAGTGGAAGCTATGGAAGGTGCGCGAAAACAGGGCGATATAGGGGAAGGTATGAGAGGTCTGCGAAAACACAGCGATATAGGGGACTTTATGGGAGGTGCGCGAATACACAGCGATATAGGGGACGTTAAGAGATGTGCATGAAAACACGGCTATATTGGGGAAGCCATGAGAGGTGCACAAAATACAGCGATATAGGAGAAGTTATGAGAGGTGCGTGAAAACAAAGGGACATAGGGGGAGGTATGAGAGGTGCACGAAAACACAGCGATATAGGGGAATGTATGGGGGGTGCGTGAAAACAGGGCTATATAGGGGAAGGTAAGAGGGGTGCGCGAAGGCACAGCAATATAGGGGATGCTATGGGAGGTGCATGAAAACACAGCGATATAGGGGAATGTATGTGAAGTGCGTGAAAACAGGGCTATATAGGGGAAGGCAAAAGTGTTGCGCGAAGGCACTGCTATATAGGGGAATGTATGGGAAGTGCGCGAACACAGAGCGATACAAGGGAATGCATCAGAGGTGCGAGAAAACACAGCGATATAGGGGACGCTATGGGACGTGCGCAAAAACGCAGTGATATAGGGGAAGGTATGAGAGGTCCGTGAGAACACAGCGATATAGGGGAAATTATAAGAGGTGTGCGAAAACATGGTGATACAGGGGAATGTTTCAGAGGTGCGAGAAAACACCGCGATATAGGGGAAGTAATGATTGGAGCGAAAACATAGCGATATAGGTGAAGACATGCGAGGTGTGCGAAAAAACGGCGATATAGGGGAAGTTATGAGAGATGAGCAATAACACAGCGATAAAGGTGAAGCTATGGGATGTGCGCGAAAAGACAGCGATATAGGGGAAGGTATGAGAGGTGTGCGAAAACAGCGATGTAGGTGAAGCTATGGGAGGTGTGCGAAAACACAGCGATATAGGGGACGGTATGAGACGTGCATGAATACACGGCGATATTGAGGAAGCCATGAGAGATGCGTGAAAACACAGCGATATAGGGGAAAGTATAGGAGGTGCGCAAAAACAGGACGATATAGGGGAAGGTGGGAGAGGTGCACGAAGGTACAGCGATATAGGGGCTGCTATGGGAGGTGCGCGAAAACACAGTGATATAGGGGACGGTATGAGATGTGTATGAAAACATGGTGATATAGGGGAAGCTATGAGAGGTACGCGAAAACACGGCGATATAGGGGAAAGTATGAGAGGTGCGCGAAAACTTGGCGTTACATGGGAATGCATCAGAAGTGCGAGAAAACACAGTGATGTAGGAGAAGACATGAGAGTTCCGCGAAAACAGAGCAATATAGTGGAAGCTATGGGATGTGCGCGAAAACAGGGCGATATAGGGGAAGGTATGAGAGGTGTGCAAAAATACAGCAATGTAAGAGAAGTTATGACAGGTGCGTGAAAACACAACGATATAGGGGAAGGTATGAGAGGTGTTTGAAAGCACAGCGATATAGGGGAAGGAATGGGAGGTGCGTGAAAACGGCGATATAGGGGAAGGTATGAGAGGTGCGCGAGCGCACAGCGATATAGGGGATGGTATGAGATGTGTATGAAAACATGGTGATATAGGGGAAGCTACGAGAGGTTCGCGAAAACACGGCGATATTGGGGACGCTATGGGACGTGCGCGAAAACACAGTGATATAGGGGAAGGTATGAGAGGTGCACAAAAACACAGCGATACAGGAGAAATTATGAGAGGTGTGTGAAAACACAGCGATATAGGGGAAGGAATGGGAGGTGCGTGAAAACGGCGATATAGGGGAAGGTATGAGAGGTGCGCGAGCGCACAGCGATATAGGAGATGCTATGGGAGGTGCGTGAATACACAGCGATATAGGGGACGTTATGAGATGTGCATAAAAACACAGCCATATAGAAGAAGTTATGTGAGGTGTGCAAAGATACAGCAATGTAGGAGAAGTTATGAGAGGTGCGTGAAAACACAGCAATATAGGGGATGCTATGGGAGGTGCGCAAAAACAGGGCGATATAGGGGGAGGTATGAGAGGTGCGCGAAAACACAGCGATATAGGGGGCGCTATTGGACGCGCGCCAAAACACATTGATATAGGGGAAGATATGAAAAGTGTGCGAGAACACGGAGAAACAGGGGAATGTATCAGAGGTGCGAGAACACAGAGCGATATAGGGGAAGTAATGAGAGGAGCGGAAACACAGCGATATAGGTGAAGATATGAGAATTGCGTGAAAACATGGCAATATAGGGGAAGCTATGAGAGGTGAGCAATACCACAGCGATAAAGGTGAAGCTATGAGATGAGCGTGAAAAGACAGCAATATAGGGGAAGCTATGAGAGGTGTGCGAAAACACAGCGATGTAGGCGAAGCCATGAGAGGTGTGCGAAAACAGGGCGATATTGGGGAAATATGAGAGGCGCACGAAGAAACAGCGATATAGGGGATTCTATGGGAGGAGCGTGAATACACAGCGATATAAGGGACGTTATGAGATGTGCATGAAAATATGGCGATATTGGGGAAGCCATGAGAGGTGTGTGAAAAGACACCGATATAGGGGAAGGTATGGGAGGTGTGCGAAAACAAGGCGATATATGCGTAGATATGAGAGGTGAGCAACAGCGATATAGGGGACATTAAGAGACGTGCATGAAAACGCGGCGATATTGGGGAAGCCACGAGAGGAGCACAAAAATACAGCGATATGGGAGAAGTTATGAGAGGGGCATGAAAACACAGCGATATTGGGGGAGGTAGGAGAGGTGCACGAAAACATAGCGATATAGGGGAAGGTATGAGAGGTGCACGAAGGCACAGCAATATAGGCGATGCTACGGGAGGTGCGCGAAAACACAGCGACATAGGGGGAGGTATGAGAGGTGCACGAAAACACAGCGATATAGGGGAATGTATGGGAGGTGCGTGAAAACAGGGCTATATAGGGGAAGGTAAGAGGGGTGCGCGAAGGCACAGCAATATAGGGGATGCTATGGGAGGTGCATGAAAACACAGCGATATAGGGGAATGTATGGGAGGTGCGTGAAAACAGGGCTATATAGGGGAAGGCAAGAGTGTTGCGCGAAGGCACTGCTATATAGGGGAATGTATGGGAAGTGCGCGAACACAGAGCGATACAAGGGAATGCATCAGAGGTGCGAGAAAACACAGCGATATAGGGGACGCTATGGGACGTGCGCAAAAACACAGTGATATAGGGGAAGGTATGAGAGGTCCGTGAGAACACAGCGATATAGGGGAAATTATAAGAGGTGTGCGAAAACATGGTGATACAGGGGAATGTTTCAGAGGTGCGAGAAAACACCGCGATATAGGGGAAGTAATGATTGGAGCGAAAACATAGCGATATAGGTGAAGACATGCGAGGTGTGCGAAAACACGGCGATACAGGGGAAGCTATGAGAGGTGAGCAATAACACAGCGATAAAGGTGAAGCTATGGGATGTGCGCGAAAAGACAGCGATATAGGGGAAGGTATGAGAGGTGTGCGAAAACAGCGATGTAGGTGAAGCTATGGGAGGTGTGCAAAAACACAGCGATATAGGGGACGGTATGAGACGTGCATGAATACACGGCGATATTGAGGAAGCCATGAGAGATGCGTGAAAACACAGCGATATAGGGGAAAGTATAGGAGGTGCGCAAAAACAGGGCGATATAGGGGAAGGTGTGAGAGGTGCACGAAGGTACAGCGATATAGGGGCTGCTATGGGAGGTGCGCGAAAACACAGTGATATAGGGGACGGTATGAGATGTGTATGAAAACATGGTGATATAGGGGAAGCTATGAGAGGTACGCGAAAACACGGCGATATAGGGGAAAGTATGAGAGGTGCGCGAAAACTTGGCGTTACATGGGAATGCATCAGAAGTGCGAGAAAACACAGTGATGTAGGAGAAGACATGAGAGTTCCGCGAAAACAGAGCAATATAGTGGAAGCTATGGGATGTGCGCGAAAACAGGGCGATATAGGGGAAGGTATGAGAGGTGCGTGAAAACACAACGATATAGGGGAAGGTATGAGAGGTGCACAAAAACACAGCGATATAGGAGAAATTATGAGAGGTGTGTGAAAGCACAGCGATATAGGGGAAGGAATGGGAGGTGCGTGAAAACGGCGATATAGGGGAACGTATGAGAGGTGCACGAGCGCACAGCGATATAGGGGATGCTATGGGAGGTGCGTGAATACACAGCGATATAGGGGACGTTATGAGATGTGCATAAAAACACAGCCATATAGATATAGGGGGCGCTATTGGACGCGCGCCAGAACACATTGATATAGGGGAAGATATGAAAAGTGTGCGAGAACACGGAGAAACAGGGGAATGTATCAGAGGTGCGAGAACAAAGAGCGATATAGGGGAAGTAATGAGAGGAGCGGAAACACAGCGATATAGGTGAAGATATGAGAATTGCGAGAAAACATGGCAATATAGGGGAAGCTATGGGAGGTGAGCAATACCACAGCGATAAAGGTGAAGCTATGAGATGAGCGTGAAAAGACAGCAATATAGGGGAAGCTATGAGAGGTGTGCGAAAACACAGCGATGTAGGCGAAGCCATGAGAGGTGTTCGAAAACAGGGCGATATTGGGGAAGGTATGAGAGGTGCACGAAGAAACAGCGATATAGGGGATTCTATGGGAGGAGCGTGAATACACAGCGATATAGGGGACGTTATGAGATGTGCATGAAAATATGGCGATATTGGGGAAGCCATGAGAGGTGTGTGAAAAGACACCGATATAGGGGAAGGTATGGGAGGTGTGCGAAAACAAGGCGATATATGCGTAGATATGAGAGGTGAGCAACAGCGATATAGGGGACATTAAGAGACGTGCATGAAAACGCGGCGATATTGGGGAAGCCACGAGAGGAGCACAAAAATACAGCGATATGGGAGAAGTTATGAGAGGGGCATGAAAACACAGCGATATTGGGGGAGGTAGGAGAGGTGCACGAAAACATAGCGATATAGGGGAAGGTATGAGAGGTGCACGAAGGCACAGCAATATAGGCGATGCTACGGGAGGTGCGCGAAAACACAGTGATATAGGGGAAGACATGAGAGGTGCACAAAAATAGGGCAATATAATGGAAGCTATGGGATGTGCACGAAAACACAGTGATATAGGGGAAGGTATGAGAGATGTGCGAGAACACGGCGATATAGGGGAAATTATGAGAGGTGCGCGATAACACGGCGATATAGGGGAAATTATGAGAGGTGGGCGAAAACACGACGATACGGGAGAATGTATCAGATGTGCGAGAAAACACAGCGATATAGGGGACTTTATGGGAGGTGCGCGAATACACAGCGACATAGGGGGAGGTGTGAGAGGTGCACGAAAACACAGCGATATAGGGGAATGTATGGGAGGTGCGTGAAAACAGGGCTATATAGGGGAAGGTAAGAGGGGTGCGCGAAGGCACAGCAATATAGGGGATGCTATGGGAGGTGCATGAAAACACAGCGATATAGGGGAATGTATGGGAGGTGCGTGAAAACAGGGCTATATAGGGGAAGGCAAGAGTGTTGCGCGAAGGCACTGCTATATAGGGGAATGTATGGGAAGTGCGCGAACACAGAGCGATACAAGGGAATGCATCAGAGGTGCGAGAAAACACAGCGATATAGGGGACGCTATGGGACGTGCGCAAAAACACAGTGATATAAGGGAAGGTATGAGAGGTCCGTGAGAACACAGCGATATAGGGGAAATTATAAGAGGTGTGCGAAAACATGGTGATACAGGGGAATGTTTCAGAGGTGCGAGAAAACACCGCGATATAGGGGAAGTAATGATTGGAGCGAAAACATAGCGATATAGGTGAAGACATGCGAGGTGTGCGAAAACACGGCGATACAGGGGAAGCTATGAGAGGTGAGCAATAACACAGCGATAAAGGTGAAGCTATGGGATGTGCGCGAAAAGACAGCGATATAGGGGAAGGTATGAGAGGTGTGCGAAAACAGCGATGTAGGTGAAGCTATGGGAGGTGTGCGAAAACACAGCGATATAGGGGACGGTATGAGACGTGCATGAATACACGGCGATATTGAGGAAGCCATGAGAGATGCGTGAAAACACAGCGATATAGGGGAAAGTATAGGAGGTGCGCAAAAACAGGGCGATATAGGGGAAGGTGTGAGAGGTGCACGAAGGTACAGCGATATAGGGGCTGCTATGGGAGGTGCGCGAAAACACAGTGATATAGGGGACGGTATGAGATGTGTATGAAAACATGGTGATATAGGGGAAGCTATGAGAGGTACGCGAAAACACGGCGATATAGGGGAAAGTATGAGAGGTGCGCGAAAACTTGGCGTTACATGGGAATGCATCAGAAGTGCGAGAAAACACAGTGATGTAGGAGAAGACATGAGAGTTCCGCGAAAACAGAGCAATATAGTGGAAGCTATGGGATGTGCGCGAAAACAGGGCGATATAGGGGAAGGTATGAGAGGTGCGTGAAAACACAACGATATAGGGGAAGGTATGAGAGGTGCACAAAAACACAGCGATATAGGAGAAATTATGAGAGGTGTGTGAAAGCACAGCGATATAGGGGAAGGAATGGGAGGTGCGTGAAAACGGCGATATAGGGGAACGTATGAGAGGTGCACGAGCGCACAGCGATATAGGGGATGCTATGGGAGGTGCGTGAATACACAGCGATATAGGGGACGTTATGAGATGTGCATAAAAACACAGCCATATAGATATAGGGGGCGCTATTGGACGCGCGCCAGAACACATTGATATAGGGGAAGAAATGAAAAGTGTGCGAGAACACGGAGAAACAGGGGAATGTATCAGAGGTGCGAGAACAAAGAGCGATATAGGGGAAGTAATGAGAGGAGCGGAAACACAGCGATATAGGTGAAGATATGAGAATTGCGAGAAAACATGGCAATATAGGGGAAGCTATGGGAGGTGAGCAATACCACAGCGATAAAGGTGAAGCTATGAGATGAGCGTGAAAAGACAGCAATATAGGGGAAGCTATGAGAGGTGTGCGAAAACACAGCGATGTAGGCGAAGCCATGAGAGGTGTGCGAAAACAGGGCGATATTGGGGAAGGTATGAGAGGTGCACGAAGAAACCGCGATATAGGGGATTCTATGGGAGGAGCGTGAATACACAGCGATATAGGGGACGTTATGAGATGTGCATGAAAATATGGCGATATTGGGGAAGCCATGAGAGGTGTGTGAAAAGACACCGATATAGGGGAAGGTATGGGAGGTGTGCGAAAACAAGGCGATATATGCGTAGATATGAGAGGTGAGCAACAGCGATATAGGGGACATTAAGAGACGTGCATGAAAACGCGGCGATATTGGGGAAGCCACGAGAGGAGCACAAAAATACAGCGATATGGGAGAAGTTATGAGAGGGGCATGAAAACACAGCGATATTGGGGGAGGTAGGAGAGGTGCACGAAAACATAGCGATATAGGGGAAGGTATGAGAGGTGCACGAAGGCACAGCAATATAGGCGATGCTACGGGAGGTGCGCGAAAACACAGTGATATAGGGGAAGACATGAGAGGTGCACAAAAATAGGGCAATATAATGGAAGCTATGGGATGTGCACGAAAACACAGTGATATAGGGGAAGGTATGAGAGATGTGCGAGAACACGGCGATATAGGGGAAATTATGAGAGGTGCGCGAAAACACGGCGATATAGGGGAAATTATGAGAGGTGGGCGAAAACACGACGATACGGGAGAATGTATCAGATGTGCGAGAAAACACAGCGATATAGGGGAATGAGAGCAGCGACAACATAGCGATCTAGGTGATGACATGAGAGGTGCGTGAAAACACAGCGATATAGGGGTCGTTATGAGATGTGCATAACAACACGGCGATATAGGGGAAGTTATGAGAGGTGCGCAAAAACACGGCGATACAGGGCAAGCTATGAGAGATGAGCAATAACACAGCAATAAAGGTGAATCTATGGGATGTGCGCAAAAAGACAGCAATTTAGGGGAAGGAATGAAGGGGCGCAAAGAACAGCGATATAGGGGAAGGTATGAGAGGTGCGCAAGGCACAGCGATATAGGGGGAGGTATGAGAGGTGCGCAAGGCACAGCGATATAGGGGGAGGTATGAGAGGTGCATGAAAACACAGCGATATAGGGGAAGGTATGGAAAGTGCTCGAAAACAGGGTGATATAGATGAAGTTATGAGAGGTATGTGAAGGCACAGCAATATACGGGATGCTATGGAAGGTGCGCGAAAACACAGTGATATAAAGGAAGACATGAGAGGTGCGCGAAAACACGGCGATATAGGGGAAGCTATGAGAGGTGGGCAAAAACACGGCGATACAGGGGAAGCTATGAGAGGTGAGCAATAACACAGCGATAGTGAATCTATGGGATGTGCGCAAAAAGACAGCAATTTAGGGGAAGGAATGAAGGGGCGCAAGGAACAGCGATATAGGGGATGCTATGGCAGGTGCGTGAATACACAGCGATATAGGGGACGTGATGAGATGTGCATGAAAACGCAGCGATATTAGGGAAGCTATGAGAGGTGCACAAAAACACAGCGATACAGGAGAAGTTATGAGAGGTGTGTGAAAACACAGCGATATAGGGAAGGTATGAGAGGTGCACGAAAACAGCTATATAGGTGAAAGAATGGGAGGTGCACGAAAACAGGGCGATATAGGTGACTGAATGCGAGGAGCGCGAAGGCAGAGCAATACAAGGGATGCTATGGGAGGTGCGAAAATACAGAGCGATATAGGGGACGTTATGAGATGTGCATGAAAACACAACAATATAGGGAAAGTTATGAGATGTGCGCAAAAATACATTGATATAGGGGAAGGTATGAGAGGTGCGCCAAAACAGCGATGTAGGTGAAGCTATGGGAGGTGCGCGAAAGCACAGCGATATAGGGGAAGGTATGAGATGTGCATGAATACACGGCGATAGTCAGGAATCCATGAGAGGTGTGCGAAAACACAGCGATATAGGGGAAGGTATGAGAGCTGCGTGAAAACAGGGCGATAGAGGGGAAGTTATGAGAGGTGCGTGAAAACCCAGCGACATTGGGGACCTTATGAGATGTGCATGAAAACATGGTGATATTGGGGAAGGTATGAGAGGTGTGCAAAAACACAGCGGTATACGGGAATGCATGAGAGGTGCACGAAAACAGCGATATAGGTGAAGGAATGGGAGGTGCGCGAAAACAGGGCGATATTTGGGAAGGTATGAGAGGTGCGCAAAAGCACAGCGATATAAGGGAAGCTATGGAATGTGCGCGAAAAGACAGCGATATAGGGGAAGGTATGAGAGGTGCGCAAGGCACAGCGATATAGGGGGAGGTATGAGAGGTGCACGAAAACACAGAAATATAGGGGACGTGATGAGATGTGCATGAAAACGCAGTGATATTAGGGAAGGTATGAGAGGTGCACAAAAACACAGCGATATAGGAGAAGTTATGAGAGGTGTGTGAAAACACAGCGATTTTGGGGGAGGTATGAGAGGTGCATGAAAACACAGCGATACAGGGGAAGGTATGGAAGGTGCGCGAAACAGGGCGATATAGGGGAAGGTATGAGAGGTACGCGAAGGCAGAGCAATATAAGGGATGCTATGGGATGTGCGCGAATACAAAGCGATATAGGGGACGTTATGAGATTCGCATGAAAACACGGCAATATAGGGGAAGGTATAAGAGCTGCGCAAAAATACAGTGATATAGGAGAAGTTATGAGAGGTGCGTGAAAGCAGGACAATATAGTGGAAGCTATGAGAGGTGAGCAAAAACACGGCGATACAGGGGAAGCTATGAGCGGTGAGCAATAACACAGCGATAAAGGTGAATCTATGGGATGTGCGCGAAAAGACAGCGATATAGGCGAAGCTATGAGAGGTGCGCAAGGCACAGCGATATAGGGGATGCTATGGGAGGTGCGTGAATACACAGCGATATAGGGGACGTGATGAGATGTGCATGAAAACGCAGTGATATTAGGGAAGGTATGAGAGGTGCACAAAAACACAGCGATATTGGAGAAGTTATGAGAGGTGCGTGAAAACCCAGCGACATTGGGGACGTTATGAGATGTGCATGAAAACATGGTGATATTGGGGAAGGTATGAGAGGTGTGCAAAAACACAGCGGTATACGGGAATGCATGAAAGGTGCACGAAAACAGCGATATAGGTGAAGGAATGGGAGGTGCGCGAAAACAGGGCGATATTTGGGAAGGTACGAGAGGTGTGCGAAAGCACAGCCATATAAGGGAAGCTATGGGAGGTGCGCGAATATACAGCGATATAGAGGACGTTATGAGATGTGCATAACAACACGGCGATATAGGGGAAGTTATGAGAGGTGCGCAAGGCACAGCGATATAGGGGGAGGTATGAGAGGTGCACGAACACACAGAAATATAGGGGACATGATGAGATGTGCATGAAAACGCAGTGATATTCGGGAAGGTATGAGAGGTGCACAAAAACACAGCAATATAGGAGAAGTTATGAGAGGTGTGTGAAAACACAGCGATATAGGGGGAGGTATGAGAGGTGCATGAAAACAGCGATATAGGGGAATGTATGGAAGGTGCGCGAAAGCAGGGCAATATAGGGGAAGGTATGAGAGGTACGCGAAGGCAGAGCAATATAAAGGATGCTATGGGATGTGCGCGAATACACAGCGATATAGGGGACGTTATGAGATATGCATTTAAAAACGGCAATATAGGGGAAGGTATAAGAGCTGCGCAAAAATACAGTGATATAGGAGAAGTTATGAGAGGTGCGTGAAAACACAGCGATATAATGCTAGCTATGAGAGGTGCACGAAAACACAGCGATATTGGGGAAGGTATGGGAGGTGCGCGAAAACAGGGCGATATAGTGGAAGCTATGGGATGTGCACGAAAACAGGGCGATATAGGGGATGCTATGAGAGGTGCGCGAAAACACCGTGATATATGGGGAAGACATGAGAGGTGCGCAAAAACAGGGCAATATAGTGGAACCTATGGGATGTGCGCAAAACCACGGCGATACAGGGGAATGTATCAGAGGTGCGCGAAAACACGGCGATATAGGGGAAGCTATGAGTGGTAAGCAATAACACAGAGATAAAGTTGAAGTTATGGGATGTGCGTGAAAACAGGGCGATATAGGGGAAGATTTGAGAGGTGCGCAAAAACACAGCGATGTATGCGAAGCCATGGGAGGTGCGCGGGAAACAGGGCGATATAGAGGAAGGTATGAGCGGTGCGCGAAGGCACAGCGATATAGAGGATGCTACGGGAGGTGCTTGAATACACAGACATATAGGAGACGTTATGAGATGTGCATGAAAATACGGCGATATTGGGGAAGCCATGAGAGGTGTGCGAAAATACAGCGATATAGGGGACGGTATGGGAGGAGTGCGAAAACAGGGCGACGTAGGGGAAGGTATGAGAGGTGCGCGAAGGCACAGCGATATAGGGGATGCTATGGCAGGTGCGCGAATACACAGCGATATATGGGACGTTAAGAGATGTGCATTAAAACACGGCGATATTGGGCAATTCATGAGAGGTGTGCAAAAAGACGGCGATACAGGAGAAATTATGAGAGGTGCATGAAAACACAGCGAAATAGTGGAAGGTATGGAAGATGCGCAAAAACAGGGCGATATAGGGGAAGGTATGAGAGGTGCGCGAAGGCACAGCAATACAAGGGATGCTATGGGAGGTGCGCAAATACAGAGCGATATAGGGGACGTTATGAGATGTGCATGAAAACACATCAATATGGGGAAAGTTATGAGATGTGCGCAAAAATACATCGATATAGGGGAAGGTATGAGAGGTGCGCGAAAAAAGCGATGTAGGTGAAGCTATGGGAATGCGCGAAAGCACAGCGATATAGGGGAGGGTATGAGATGTGCATGAATACACGGCGATAGTCGGGAATCCATGAGAGGTGTGCAAAAACACAGCGATATAGGGGAATGTATGAGAGCTGCGTGAAAACACAGTGATATAGGGGAAGGTATTAGAGGAGCGCGAAAACAGTGCGATAGAGAGGAAGTTATGAGAGGTGCGTGAAAACCCAGCGACATTGGGGACGTTATGAGATGTGCATGAAAACATGGTGATATTGGGGAAGGTATGAGAGGTGTGCAAAAACACAGCGGTAAATGGGAATGCATGCGAGGTGCACGAAAACAGCGATATAGGTGAAGGAATGGGAGGTGCGTGAAAACAGGGCGATATTTGGGAAGGTATGAGAGGTGCACGAAAGCACAGCGATATAAGGGAAGCTATGGGAGGTGCGCGAATATACAGCGATATAGAGGACGTCATGAGATGTGCATAACAACATGGCGATATAGGGGAAGCTATGAGAGGTGAGCAATAACACAGCGATAAAGGTGAATCTATGGGATGTGCGCGAAAAGACAGCGATATAGGGGAAGGTATGAGAGGTACGCAAGGTACAGCGATATTGTGGGAGGTATGAGAGGTGCACGAAAACACAGAAATATAGGGGACGTGATGAGATGTGCATGAAAACGCAGTGATATTAGGGAAGGAATGAGAGGTGCACAAAAACACAGCGATTTAGGAGAAGTTATGAGAGGTGTGTGAAAACACAGCGATATGGAGGGAGGTATGAGAGGTGCATGAAAACACAGCGATATAGGGGAAGGTATGGAAGGTGCGCGAAAACAGGGCGATATAGGGGAAGGTACGAGAGGTGCGCGAAGGCAGAGCAATATAAGGGATGCTATGGGATGTGCGTGAATACACAGCGATATAGGGGACGTTATGAGATGTGCATGAAAACACGGCAATATAGGGGAAGGTTTCAGAGCTGCGCAAAAATACAGTGATATAGGAGAAGTTATGAGAAGTGCGTGAAAACACAGCGATATAAGGGTGGCTATGAGAGGTGCGTGAAAACACCGTGATATAGGGGAAGACATGAGAGGTGCGCAAAAACAGGGCAATATAGTGGAACCTATGGGATGTGCGCGAAACCACGGCTATACAGGGGAATGTATCAGAGGTACGAGCAAACACAGCGATATAGGGGATGCAATGGGACATGCGCAAAAAAACAGTGATATAGGGGACGGTATGAGAGGTGTGCGAGAACACGGTGATATAGGGGAATTTGTAAAAGGTGCGCGAAAACATGGCAATACAGGAGAATGTATCAGAGGTGCGAGAAAACACAGCGATATAGGCGAATTAATGATAGGAGCGAAAACATAGCGATATAGGTGAAGACATGCCAGGTGCGCGAAAACACGGCGTTATAGGGTAAGCTATGAGAGGTGAGCAATAACACAGCTATCAAGGTGAAGCTATGGGATGTGCGTGAAAACAGCGATGTAGGTGAAGCTATGGGAGGTGCGCCAAAACACAGCGATATAGGAGACGGTATGAGATGTGCATGAATACACGGCGATATTGGGGAAGACATGAGAGGTTCACGAAGGCACAGCGATATAGGGGATGCTATGGGAGGTGCGCGAAAACACAGCGATATAGGAGACGGTATGAGTTGTGCATAGAAACATGGCGATATAGGGGGAGGTATGAGAGGTTCGCGTAAACACGGTGACATAGGGGAAAGTATGAGAGGTGCGCGAAAACTTGGCGTTACAGGGGAATGGATCAGAGGTGCCAGAAAATACAACTATGTAGTGGAATACATGAGAGGTGCGCGAAAGCAGGGCAATATAGTGGAAGCTATGGGATGTGCACGAAAACAGGGCGATATAGGGGATGCTATGAGAGGTGCGCGAAAACACCGTGATATAGGGGAAGACATGAGAGGTGCGCAAAAACAGGGCAATATAGTGGAACCTATGGGATGTGCGCGAAACCACGGCGATACAGGGGAATGTATCAGAGGTGCGAGAAAACACAGCGATATAGGGGACGCTATGGGACATGCGCAAAAACACAGTGATATAGGGGAAGGTATGAGAGGTGTGCGAGAACACGGCGATATAGGGGACATTACGAGAGGTGTGCGAAAACACGGCGATACGGGAGAATGTATCAGATGTGCGAGAAAACACAGCGATATAAGGGAAGTATTGAGAGGATCGAAAACATAGCGATCTAGGTGAAGACATGAGAGGTGCGCGAAAACATGTCGATGTAGTGGAAGCTATGAGAAGTGAGCAAAAACACAGCGATACAGGGGAATCTATGAGAGGTGAGCAATAACACAGCAATAAAGGTGAATCTATGGGATGTGCGCGAAAAGACAGCGATATAGGGGAAGTTATGAGAGGTGCGCAAGGTACAGCGATATAGGGGATGCTATGGGAGGTGCGTGAATACACAGCGATATAGGGGACGTGATGAGATGTGCATGAAAACGCAGTGATATTAGGGAAGGTATGAGAGGTGCACAAAAACACAGCGATATTGGAGAAGTTATGAGAGGTGCGTGAAAACCCAGCGACATTGGGGACGTTATGAGATGTGCATGAAAACATGGTGATATTGGGGAAGGTATGAGAGGTGTGCAAAAACACAGCGGTATACGGGAATGCATGAAAGGTGCACGAAAACAGCGATATAGGTGAAGGAATGGGAGGTGCGCGAAAACAGGGCGATATTTGGGAAGGTACGAGAGGTGTGCGAAAGCACAGCCATATAAGGGAATCTATGGGAGGTGCGCGAATATACAGCGATATAGAGGACGTTATGAGATGTGCATAACAACACGGCGATATAGGGGAAGTTATGAGAGGTGCGCAATGCACAGCGATATAGGGGGAGGTATGAGAGGTGCACGAACACACAGAAATATAGGGGACATGATGAGATGTGCATGAAAACGCAGTGATATTCGGGAAGGTATGAGAGGTGCACAAAAACACAGCAATATAGGAGAAGTTATGAGAGGTGTGTGAAAACACAGCGATATAGGGGGAGGTATGAGGGGTGCATGAAAACAGCGATATAGGGGAAGGTATGGAAGGTGCGCGAAAGCAGGGCAATATAGGGGAAGGTATGAGAGGTACGCGAAGGCAGAGCAATATAAAGGATGCTATGGGATGTGCGCGAATACACAGCGATATAGGGGATGTTATGAGATATGCATGAAAAAACGGCAATATAGGGGAAGGTATAAGAGCTGCGCAAAAATACAGTGATATAGGAGAAGTTATGAGAGGTGCGTGAAAACACAGCGATATAATGCTAGCTATGAGAGGTGCACGAAAACACAGCGATATTGGGGAAGGTATGGGAGGTGCGCGAAAACAGGGCGATATAGTGGAAGCTATGGGATGTGCACGAAAACAGGGCGATATAGGGGATGCTATGAGAGGTGCGCGAAAACACCGTGATATATGGGGAAGACATGAGAGGTGCGCAAAAACAGGGCAATATAGTGGAACCTATGGGATGTGCGCAAAACCACGGCGATACAGGGGAATGTATCAGAGGTGCGCGAAAACACGGCGATATAGGGGAAGCTATGAGTGGTAAGCAATAACACAGAGATAAAGTTGAAGTTATGGGATGTGCGTGAAAACAGGGCGATATAGGGGAAGATTTGAGAGGTGCGCAAAAACACAGCGATGTATGCGAAGCCATGGGAGGTGCGCGGGAAACAGGGCGATATAGAGGAAGGTATGAGCGGTGCGCGAAGGCACAGCGATATAGAGGATGCTACGGGAGGTGCTTGAATACACAGACATATAGGAGACGTTATGAGATGTGCATGAAAATACGGCGATATTGGGGAAGCCATGAGAGGTGTGCGAAAATACAGCGATATAGGGGACGGTATGGGAGGAGTGCGAAAACAGGGCGACGTAGGGGAAGGTATGAGAGGTGCGCGAAGGCACAGCGATATAGGGGATGCTATGGCAGGTGCGCGAATACACAGCGATATATGGGACGTTAAGAGATGTGCATTAAAACACGGCGATATTGGGCAATTCATGAGAGGTGTGCAAAAAGACGGCGATACAGGAGAAATTATGAGAGGTGCATGAAAACACAGCGAAATAGTGGAAGGTATGGAAGATGCGCAAAAACAGGGCGATATAGGGGAAGGTATGAGAGGTGCGCGAAGGCACAGCAATACAAGGGATGCTATGGGAGGTGCGCAAATACAGAGCGATATAGGGGACGTTATGAGATGTGCATGAAAACACATCAATATGGGGAAAGTTATGAGATGTGCGCAAAAATACATCGATATAGGGGAAGGTATGAGAGGTGCGCGAAAAAAGTGATGTAGGTGAAGCTATGGGAATGCGCGAAAGCACAGCGATATAGGGGAGGGTATGAGATGTGCATGAATACACGGCGATAGTCGGGAATCCATGAGAGGTGTGCAAAAACACAGCGATATAGGGGAATGTATGAGAGCTGCGTGAAAACACAGTGATATAGGGGAAGGTATTAGAGGAGCGCGAAAACAGTGCGATAGAGAGGAAGTTATGAGAGGTGCGTGAAAACCCAGCGACATTGGGGACGTTATGAGATGTGCATGAAAACATGGTGATATTGGGGAAGGTATGAGAGGTGTGCAAAAACACAGCGGTAAATGGGAATGCATGCGAGGTGCACGAAAACAGCGATATAGGTGAAGGAATGGGAGGTGCGTGAAAACAGGGCGATATTTGGGAAGGTATGAGAGGTGCACGAAAGCACAGCGATATAAGGGAAGCTATGGGAGGTGCGCGAATATACAGCGATATAGAGGACGTCATGAGATGTGCATAACAACATGGCGATATAGGGGAAGCTATGAGAGGTGAGCAATAACACAGCGATAAAGGTGAATCTATGGGATGTGCGCGAAAAGACAGCGATATAGGGGAAGGTATGAGAGGTACGCAAGGTACAGCGATATTGTGGGAGGTATGAGAGGTGCACGAAAACACAGAAATATAGGGGACGTGATGAGATGTGCATGAAAACGCAGTGATATTAGGGAAGGAATGAGAGGTGCACAAAAACACAGCGATTTAGGAGAAGTTATGAGAGGTGTGTGAAAACACAGCGATATGGAGGGAGGTATGAGAGGTGCATGAAAACACAGCGATATAGGGGAAGGTATGGAAGGTGCGCGAAAACAGGGCGGTATAGGGGAAGGTACGAGAGGTGCGCGAAGGCAGAGCAATATAAGGGATGCTATGGGATGTGCGTGAATACACAGCGATATAGGGGACGTTATGAGATGTGCATGAAAACACGGCAATATAGGGGAAGGTATCAGAGCTGCGCAAAAATACAGTGATATAGGAGAAGTTAGAGAAGTGCGTGAAAACACAGCGATATAAGGGTGGCTATGAGAGGTGCGTGAAAACACCGTGATATAGGGGAAGACATGAGAGGTGCGCAAAAACAGGGCAATATAGTGGAACCTATGGGATGTGCGCGAAACCACGGCTATACAGGGGAATGTATCAGAGGTACGAGCAAACACAGCGATATAGGGGATGCAATGGGACATGCGCAAAAAAACAGTGATATAGGGGACGGTATGAGAGGTGTGCGAGAACACGGTGATATAGGGGAAATTGTAAAAGGTGCGCAAAAACATGGCAATACAGGAGAATGTATCAGAGGTGCGAGAAAACACAGCGATATAGGCGAATTAATGATAGGAGCGAAAACATAGCGATATAGGTGAAGACATGCCAGGTGCGCGAAAACACGGCGTTATAGGGTAAGCTATGAGAGCTGAGCAATAACACAGCTATCAAGGTGAAGCTATGGGATGTGCGTGAAAACAGCGATGTAGGTGAAGCTATGGGAGGTGCGCCAAAACACAGCGATATAGGAGACGGTATGAGATGTGCATGAATACACGGCGATATTGGGGAAGACATGAGAGGTGCCTGAAAACACAGCGATATAGGGGAAGGTATGAGAGGTTCACGAAGGCACAGCGATATAGGGGATGCTATGGGAGGTGCGCGAAAACACAGCGATATAGGAGACGGTATGAGTTGTGCATAGAAACATGGCGATATAGGGGGAGGTATGAGAGGTTCGCGTAAACACGGTGACATAGGGGAAAGTATGAGAGGTGCGCGAAAACTTGGCGTTACAGGGGAATGGATCAGAGGTGCCAGAAAATACAACTATGTAGTGGAATACATGAGAGGTGCGCGAAAGCAGGGCAATATAGTGGAAGCTATGGGATGTGCACGAAAACAGGGCGATATAGGGGATGCTATGAGAGGTGCGCGAAAACACCGTGATATAGGGGAAGACATGAGAGGTGCGCAAAAACAGGGCAATATAGTGGAACCTATGGGATGTGCGCGAAACCACGGCGATACAGGGGAATGTATCAGAGGTGCGAGAAAACACAGCGATATAGGGGACGCTATGGGACATGCGCAAAAACACAGTGATATAGGGGAAGGTATGAGAGGTGTGCGAGAACACGGCGATATAGGGGACATTACAAGAGGTGTGCGAAAACACGGCGATACGGGAGAATGTATCAGATGTGCGAGAAAACACAGCGATATAAGGGAAGTATTGAGAGGATCGAAAACATAGCGATCTAGGTGAAGACATGAGAGGTGCGCGAAAACATGTCGATGTAGTGGAAGCTATGAGAAGTGAGCAAAAACACAGCGATACAGGGGAATCTATGAGAGGTGAGCAATAACACAGCAATAAAGGTGAATCTATGGGATGTGCGCGAAAAGACAGCTATATAGGGGAAGTTATGAGAGGTGCGCAAGGCACTGCGATATAGGGGATGCTATGGGAGGTGCGTGAATACACAGCGATATAGGGGACGTGATGAGATGTGCATGAAAACGCAGTGATAATAGGGAAGGTATGAGAGGTGCACAAAAACACAGCGATATTGGAGAAGTTATGAGAGGTGTGCGAAAACACAGCGATATAGGGGAAGGTATGAAAGGTGCACGAAAACGCAGTGATATAAGGGAAGGTATAGGAGGTGCACGAAAACAGGGCGATATAGGGGAAGGTATGAGAGGTGCACGAAGGCACAGCGATATAGGGGATGCTATGGGAGGTGCGCAAAAACACAGCGATATAGGAGACGGTATTGAGATGTGCATAAAAACATGGCGATATAGGGGGAGGTATGAGAGGTGCACGTAAACATGGCGATTTAGGGGAAAGTATGAAAGGTACGCGAAACTTGGTGTTACAGGGAAATGCATCAGAGGTGCCAGAAAACACAGCGATGTAGTGAAAGACATGTGAGGTGCGCGGAAACAGGGCAATATGGTGGAAGGTATGGGATGTGCGCGAAAACAGGGCGATATAGGGGAAGGTATGAGAGGTGCGGGAAGGCACAGCGATATAGGGGATGCTATGGGAGGTGCACGAATACACAGTGATATAGGGGACGTTATGAGATGTGCATAAAAACACGGCAATATAGGAGAAGTTATGAGAGGTGCGCAAAAATACAGCAATACAGGGGAAGTTATGAGAGGTGCGTGAAAACGCAGCGATATAAGGGGAGGTATGAGAGGTACACGAAAACACAGTGATATAGGGGAAGACATGAGAGGTGCGTGAAAACAGAGCAATATAGGGGACGCTATTGGACGTGCGCGAAAACACAGTGATATAGGGGAAGATATGAGAGGTGTGCGAGGACACGACGATATAGGTGAAATTATGAGAGTTGCGCGAAAACACGTTGATACAGGGAACTGTATCAGAAGTGCGAGAACACAGAGCGATATAGGGGAAGTAATGAGAGGAGCGGAAACACAGCGATATAGGTGAAGAAATGAGAGGTGCGCGAAAACACGGCGAAATAGGGGAAGGTATGATATGTGCGGAAAAACTCAGTGATGTAGGCGAAGCCATGGGAGGTGCACGGGAAAAAGGGCGATATAAGGGAAGGTATGAGCGATGCGCGAAGGCACAGTGATATAGGGGATGCTATGGGAGGTGCGTGAATACACAGAGATATAGGAGACGTTATGAGATGTGCATGAAAACACGGTGATATTGGGGAAGCCATGAGAGGTGTGCGAAAATACAGCGATATAGGGGACGGTATGGGAGGTGTGCGAAAACAGGGCGACATAGGGGAAGGTATGAGAGGTGCGCGAAGGCACAGCAATATAGGGGATGCTATGGCAGTTGCGCGAATACACAGCGATATATGGGACGTTAAGAGATGTGCATGAAAATACGGCAATATAGGGGAAGGTATAAGAGCTGCACAAAAATACAGTGATATAGGAGAACTTATGAGAGGTGCGTGAATAACACAGCGATATCAGGGAAGGTATGAGGGGTGCACGAAAACACAGCGATATTGGGGTAGGTATGAGAGGTGCGAAGGCACAGCGATATAGGGGATGCTATGAGAGGTGCATGAATACACAGCGACATATGGGACGTGATGAGATGTGCATGAAAACGCAGTGATATTAGGGAAGGTATGAGAGGTGCACAAAAACACAGCGATATTGGAGAAGTTATGAGAGGTGTGCGAAAACACAGCGATATAGGGGAAGGTATAAAAGGTGCACGAAAATGCAGTGATATAAGGGAAGGTATAGGAGGTGCACGAAAACAGGGCGATATAGGGGATGGTATGAGAGGTGCACGAAGGCACAGCGATGTAGGGGATGCTATGGGAGGTGCGCAAAAGCACAGCGATATAGGAGACGGTATTGAGATGTGCATAAAAACATGGCGATATAGGGGGAGGTATGAGAGGTGCACGTAAACATGGCGATTTAGGGGAAAATATGAAAGGTACGCGAAACTTGGTGTTACAGGGAAATGCATCAGAGGTGCCAGAAAACACAGCGATGTAGTGAAAGACATGTGAGGTGCGCGGAAACAGGGCAATATAGTGGAAGGTACGGGATGTGCGCGAAAACAGGGCGATATAGGGGAGGTATGAGAGGTGCGCGAAGGCACAGCGATATAGGGGATGCTATGGGAGGTGCACGAATACGCAGTGATATAGGGGACGTTATGAGATGTGCATAAAAACACGGCAATATAGGGGAAGTTATGAGAGGTGCGCAAAAATACAGCAATACAGGGGAAGTTATGAGAGGTGCGTGAAAACGCAGCGATATAAGGGGAGGTATGAGAGGTACACGAAAACACAGTGATATAGGGGAAGACATGAGAGGTGCGTGAAAACAGAGCGATATAGGGGACGCTATTGGACGTGCGCGAAAACACAGTGATATAGGGGAAGATATGAGAGGTGAGCGAGAACACGGCGATATAGGTGAAATTATGAGAGTTGCGCGAAAACACGTTGATACAGGGAACTGTATCAGAAGTGCGAGAACACAGAGCGATATAGGGGAAGTAATGAGAGGAGCGGAAACACAGCGATATAGGTGAAGAAATGAGAGGTGCGCGAAAACACGGCGATATAGGGGAAGGTATGAGATGTGCGGAAAAACACAGCGATGTAGGCGAAGCCATGGGAGGTGCACGGGAAAAAGGGCGATATAAGGGAAGGTATGAGCGATGCGCGAAGGCACAGTGATATAGGGGATGCTATGGGAGGTGCGTGAATACACAGAGATATAGGAGACGTTATGAGATGTGCATGAAAAAACGGTGATATTGGGGAAGCCATGAGAGGTGTGCGAAAATACAGCGATATAGGGGACGGTATGGGAGGTGTGCGAAAACAGGGCGACATAGGGGAAGGTATGAGAGGTGCGCGAAGGCACAGCGATATAGGGGATGCTATGGCATTTGCGCGAATACACAGCGATATATGGGACGTTAAGAGATGTGCATGAAAATACGGCAATATAGGGGAAGGTATAAGAGCTGCACAAAAATACAGTGATTTAGGAGAATTTATAAGAGGTGCGTGAATAACACAGCGATATCAGGGAAGGTATGAGGGGTGCACGAAAACACAGCGATATTGGGGAAAGTATGAGTGGTGCGAAGGCACAGCGATATAGGGGATGCTATCAGAGGTGCGTGAATACACAGCGATATATGGGACGTGATGAGATGTGCATGAAAACGCAGCGATATTAAGGAAGGTATGAGAGGTGCACAAAAACACAGCGATATAGGAGAAGTTGTGAGAGGTGTGCGAAAACACAGCGATATAGGGGAAGGTATGAAATGTGCATGAAAACACAGCCATATAGGGGAAGTATTGAGAGGAGCGAAAACATAGCGATCTAGGTGAAGAAATGACAGGTGAGCAAAAACACGGCGATACAGGGGAAGCTATGAGGGGTGAGGATTAACACAGTGATAAAGCTGAATCTATGGGATGTGCGCGAAAAGACAGCGATATAGGGGAAGCTATGAGAGGTGCGCAAGGCACAGCGATATAGGGTAAGCTATGAGAGGTGCGTAAGGCGCAGCGATATAGGGGAAGCTATGAGAGGTGCGCAAGGCACAGCGATATAGGGGATGCTATGAGAGGTACGCGAATACACAGCGATATTGGGGAAATTATGAGAGGTGTATGTAAACTCAGCGATATTAGGGAAGGTATGACAGGTGCACAAAAACTCAGTGATATAGGAGAAGTTATGAGAGGTGTATGAAAACACAGCGATATAGGGGAAGGTATGAAAGGTGCACAAAAACACAGCGATATAGCGGAAGGAATCGGAGGTGCGCGAAAACAGGGCGATATAGGGGAAGGTATGAGAGGTGCGCGAAGGCACAGCGATATAGGGGATGCTATGGGAGGTGCGCGAATACACAGCGATATGGGGAACGTTATGAGATGTGCATAAAAACATGGCGATATAGGGGAAGTTATGAGAGGTGCGCAAAAATAAAGCAATATAGGAGAAGTTATGAGTGGTGCGTGAAAACACAGCGATATAGGGGGAGGTATGGGAGGTGCTCGAAAACAGGGCGATATAGGGAAATGTATGAGAGGTGTGCGAAGGCACAGCAATATAGAGGACGGTATGGGAGGTGGACGAAAGCACAGTGATATAGGGGAAGACATGAGATTTGCATGAAAACACAGCGATATAGGGGACGCTATTGGACGTGCGCGAAAACAGTGATATAGGGAAAGATATGAGAGGTGTGCGAGAACACGGCGATATAGGTGAAATTATGAGAGGTGCGCGAAAACACGTTGATACAGGGAACTGTATCAGAAGTGCGAGAACACAGAGGGATATAGGGGAAGTAATGAGAGGAGCGGAAACACAGCGATATAGGTGAAGACATGAGGGGTGCGCGAAAACACGGCGATATAGGGGAAGCTATGAGAGGTAAGCAATAACACAGCGATAAAGATGAAGTTCTGGGATTTGCGCGAAAATAGGGCTATATAGGGGAAGGTATGAGAGGTGCGCAAAAACACAGCGATGTAGGCGAAGCCATGGGAGGTGCGCGGGAAACAGGGCAATATACGGGCAGGTATGAGCGATGAGCAAAGGCACAGCGATATAGGGGATGCTATGTGAGGTGCGTGAATACACAGAGATATAGGAGACGTTATGAGATGTGCGTGAAAACACGGCGATATTGTGGAAGCCATGAGAGGTGCGCAAAAATACGGCGATATAGGGGACGGTATGGGAAGTGTGCGAAAACAGGGCGACATAGGGGAAGGTATGAGAGGTGCGCGAAGGCACAGCGATGTAGAGGATGCTATGGCAGGTGCGCGAATACACAGCGATATATGGGACATTAAGAGATGTGCATGAAAACACGGCGATATTGGGGAAGCCATGAGAGGTGCGCAAAAATACGGTGATATAGGAGAAATTATGAGAGGAGCGTGAAAACTCAGCGATATAGAGGGAGGTATGAGGGGTGCATGAAAACGAGGCGATATAGGGGAAGGTATGGAAGGTGCGCAAAAACGGGGCGATATAGGGGAAGGTATGAGAGGTGCGCGAAGGCACAGCAATACAAGGGATGCTATGGGAGGTGCGCGAATACACATCGATATGGGGACGTTATGAGATGTGCATGAAAACACGGCAATATAGGGGAAGTTATGAGAGGTGCGCAAAAATACAGCAATACAGGGGAAGTTATGAGAGGTGCGTGAAAACACAGCGATATAAGGGGAGGTATGAGAGGTAACGAAAACACAACGATATAGGGGAAGTTATGGGAGGTGCTTGAAAACAGGACGATATAGGGAAATGTATGAGACGTGTGCGAAACACAGCAAAATAGGGGATGGTATGTGAGGTGCACGAAAACACAGTGATATAGGGGAAGACATGAGAGGTGCGTGAAAACAGAGCGATATAGGGGACGCTATTGGACGTGCGTGAAAACACAGTGATATAGGGGAAGATATGAGAGGTGTGCGAGAACACGGCGATTTCGGTGAAATTATGAGAGTTGCGCGAAAACACGTTGATACAGGGAACTGTATCAGAAGTGCGAGAACACAGAGCGATATAGGGGAAGTAATGAGAGGAGCGGAAACACAGCGATATAGGTGAAGAAATGAGAGGTGCGCGAAAACACGGCGATATAGGGGAAGGTATGAGATGTGCGCAAAAACACAGCGATGTAGGCGAAGCCATGGGAGGTGCACGGGAAACAGGGCGATATAGGGGAATGTATGAGCGATGCGCGAAGGCACAGCGATATAGGGGATGTTATGGGAGGTGCGTGAATACACAGAGATATAGGAGACGTTATGAGATGTGCATGAAAACACGGTGATATTGGGGAAGACATGAGAGGTGTGCGAAAATACAGCGATATAGGGGACACAATGGGAGGTGTGCGAATACAGGGCGACATAGGGGAAGGTATGAGAGGTGCGCGAAGGCGCAGCGATATAGGGGATGCTATGGCAGTTGCGCGAATACACAGCGATATAGGGGGAGGTATGAGAGGTGCATGAAAACACAGCGATATACGGGAAGGTATGGAAGGTGCGCGAAAACAGGGCGATATAGGGGAAGGCATGAGAGGTGCGCGAAGGCACAGCAATATAAGGGATGCTATGGGAGGTGCGTGAATACACAGCGATATAGGGGACGCTATGAGATGTGCATGAAAACACGGCAGTATAGGGGAAGGTATAAGAGCTGCACAAAAATACAGTGATATAGGAGAATTATGAGAGGAGGTGCACAAAAACACAGCGATATAGGAGAAGTAATAAGAGGTGTGCGAAAACACAGCGATATAGGGGAAGGTATGAAAGGTGCGCGAAAACAGAGAGATATATTCGGTAAGGAATGGGAGGTGCACGAATAGACAGCGATATAGGGGACGTTATGAGATGTGCATGAAAACACAGCCATAGAGGGGAAGTATTGAGAAGAGTGAAAAAATAGCGATCTAGGTGAAAACATGAGAGGTGAGCAAAAACACGGCGATACAGGGGAAGCTATGAGAGGTGAGCAAAAAGTCAGCGATGTGCATCAATACACGGCGATAGTCGGGAAGCCATGAGAGGTGTGCGAAAACACAGCGATATAGGGGAAGGTATGAGAGGAGCGCGAAAACAGGGCGATATAGGAGAGGTTATGAGAGGTGCGTGAAAACCCAGCGACATTGGGGACGTTATGAGGTGTGCATGAAACCACGGTGATATTGGGGAAAGTATGAGAGGTGTTCAAAAACACAGCTGAATACGGGAATGCATGAGAGGTGCGCGAAGGCACAGTGATATAGGGGATGGTATGGGAGGTGCGCGAATACATAGTGATATAGGGGAAGGTATGAGATGTGCGCAAAAATACATCGATATAGGGGAAGGTATGAGAGGTGCATGAAAACAGCGATGTAGGCGAAGCTATGGGAGGTGCGCGAAAACACAGCAATATAGGGAAAGCTATGAGATGTGCATGAATACACGGCGATAGTCGGGAAGCCATGAGAGGTGTGCGAAAACACAGCGATATAGGGGAAGGCTTGAGAGGTGCGTGAAAACACATTGATATAGGGGAAGGTATGAGAGGAGTGCGAAAACAGGGCGATATAGGGGAAGTTATGAGAGGTGCGTGAAAACCTAGCAATATAGGGGACGTTATGAGACGTGCATGAAAACATGGCGATATAGGGGAAGGTATGAGAGGTGCGCGAAGGCACAGCGATATAGGAGAAGGTATGAGAGGTGCACGAAAACAGCGATATTGGTGAAGGAATGGGAGGTGCGCGAAAACAGGGCGATATTTGGGAAGGTATGAGAGGTGCGCGAAGGCGCAGCGATATAAGGGATGCTATGGGAGGTGCGCAAATACACTGCGATATAGAGGACGATATGAGATGTGCATAATAACACGGCGATATAGGGTAAGTTATGAGAGGTGCGCAAAAACACGGCGATATAGGGGAAGTTAAGAGAGGTGCGTGAAAACACAGCGATATAGGGGAAGGTATGAGAGGTGCGCGAAAACACAGCGATATGGGGGACGGTATGAGATGTGCATGAATGCACGGCGATATCGGGGAAGCCATCAGAGGTGCGAGAAAACACAGTGATATAGGGGACGGTATGAGATGTGCATGTACACATGGCGATATTGGGGATTCCATGAGAGGTATTCGAAAACACGGTGATACATTGGAAGCTATGAGAGGTGAGCAAAAACACAGCGATAAAGGTTAAGCTATATCAGGGTGCGAAAAGACAGCGATATAGGTGAAGGCATGAGAGGTGCGCGAAAACACAGCGATGTAGCGGAAGCTATGGGAGCTGCGCGAAAACACAGTGATATAGGGGAATGTATGAAATATGCATGAACCACGGCGATATCGGGGATGCCATGAGAGATGCGCAAAAACACGGCTATATAGGGAAAAGTATGAGAGGTGCGCAAAAACACGGCGATACAGGGGAATGCATCAGAGGTGCAAGAAAACACAGCGATATAGGGGACGTTATGAGACGAGTGAAAACAGAGCGATATAGTGGAAGCTATGGGATGTGTGCGAAAACAGGGCGATATAGGGGAAGGCATGAGAGGTGCGCGAAAACAGGGCAATATAGTGGAAGCTATGGGATGTGTGCGAGAATACAGCGATGTAGGGGAAATTATGAGAGGTGCGTGACAACACGGCAATACAGGGGAATGTATCAGAGGTGTGAGAAAACACAGCGATATAATGGAAGTAATGACAGCAGCGAAAACATAGCGATATAGGTGAAGACATGAGAGGTGCTTGAAAAGAAAGTGATATAGGGGAAGCTATGAGAGGTGAGCAATAACACAGCGAAAAAGATGAAACTATGGGATGTGTGCAAAAAGACAGCGATATAGGGGAAGGTATGAGAGGTGCGCGAAAACACAGCGACGTGGGCGTAGCTATGGGAGGTGCGCGAAAGCACAGCGATATAAGGGACGGTATGAGATGTGCATGAATACACGGCAATATTGGGGAAGCCATGAGAGATGCGCGAAAACACAGCAATATAGGGGAAGGCATGAGAGGTGCACGAAAACACAACGATTAAAGGGAAGTTATGGGAGATGCGCGAAAACAGGACGATATAGGGGAAGGTATGAGATGTGCGCGAAGGCACAGCAATATAGGGGATTCTATGGGAGGTGCGCGAATGCACAGCAATATGGGGGGACATTATGAGATGTGATTGAAAACACGGCGATATAGGGGAAAGTATGAGAGGTGCGCAAAAATACAGCGATATAGGAGAAGTTATGAGAGGTGCGTGAAAACACAGCGATATAGGGGAAGGTATGAGAGGTGGACGAAAACACAGCGATATAGAGGAAGGTATGGGAGGTGCGCAAAAACACAGTGATATAGGGGAAGACTTGAGAGGTGCTCGAAAACAGGGCTATATATTGGAAGCTATGGGATATGCGCGAAAACATGGCGATACAGGGAAAGTTATGAGAAGTGCCCGAAAACACAGCGATACAGGGGATGCTATGGGACGTGCGCAAAAACACAGTGATATAGTAGAAGGTATGAGAGGTGTGCAAGAACATGGCTATTTCGGGGAAATTATGAGAGGTCCGTAAAAACACGGCGATATATGAGAAGTTATGAGAGTTGAGTGAAAACACAGTGATATAGGGGAAGGTGTGAAGGTATGAGAGGTGTACGAAAACACAGCGATATAGGGGAAGATATGAGAGGTGCGCGAAGGCACAGTGATATAGGGGACGGTATGAGATGTGCATGAAAACACGGAGATATCGGGGAAGAAATGAGAGATGCGTGAAAACACGGCGATATAGGGGAAAGTATGAGAGGTGCGCAAAAACACGGCGATACAGGGGAATGCATCACAGGTGCGAGAATACACAGCGATATAGGGGAAGTTATGAGAGAAGCAATAATACAGCGATATAGGGGAGACATGAGAGGTGCACGAAAACAGGGTAATATAGTGAGAGCTATGGGATGTGCATGAAAACCGGGCGATATAGGGGAAGGTATGAGAGCTGCGCGAAAACACAGCAATATAGGGGACTCCATGGGACGTGCGTGAATACACAGTGATATAGGGGAAGGTATGCGAGCTGCGTGAGAACACGGCGATATAGGGGAAAGTAGGAGAGGTGTGCGAAAACTTGACGTTATAGGGGAATGCATCAGAGGTGTGAGAAAACACAGTGATGTAGGGGAAGACATGAGAGGTGTGCGAAAACAGGGCAATGTAGTGGAAGCTATGGGATGTGCGCGAAAACACAGTGATATAGGGGAAGGTATGAAGAGGTGTGCGAGAATACAGCGATGTAGGGGAAATTATGAGAGGTGCGTGACAACACGGCGATACAGGGGAATGTATCAGAGGTGTGAGAAAACACAGCGATATAATGGAAGTAATGACAGGAGCGAAAACAGCGATATAGGTGAAGACATGAGAGGTGCGTAAAAACACAGTGATATAGGGGAAGCTATGAGAGGTGAGCAATAACACAGCGATAAAAATGAAGCTATGGGATGTGCGCAAAAAGACAGTGATATAGGGGAAGGTATGAGAGGTGCGCGAAAACACAGCGACGTGGGCGTAGCTATTGGAGGTGCGCGAAAGCACAGCGATATAAGGGACGGTATGAGATGTGCATGAATACACGTCAATATTGGGGAAACCATGAGAGATGCGCGAAAACACAGCAATATAGGGGAAGGTATGAGAGGTGCACGAAAACACAGCGATAAAAGGGAAGGTATGGGAGGTGCGCGAAAACAGGACGATATAGGGGAAGATATGAGATGTGCGCGAAGGCACAGCGATATAGGGGATTCTATGGGAGGTGCGCGAATACACAGCAATATGGGGGACGTTATGAGATGTGATTGAAAACACGGCAATATAGGGGAAGTTATGAGAGGTGCACAAAAATACAGCAATGTAGGAGAAGTTATGAGAGGTGCGTGAAAACACAGCGATATAGGGGAAGGTATGAGAGGTGCACAAAAACACAGCGATATAGGAGAAATTATGAGAGGTGTGTGAAAGCACAGCGATATAGGGGAAGGAATGGGAGGTGCGTGAAAACGGCGATATAGGGGAAGGTATGAGAGGTGCGTGAACGCACAGCGATATAGGGGATGCTATGGGAGGTGTGCGAGAAAACACAGCGATATAGGGGAAGTAATGATAGTAGCGAAAACATAGCGATATAGGTGAAGACATGCGAGGTGCGTGAAAACATGACGATATAGGGTAAGCTATGAGAGGTGAACAATAACACAGCGATCAAGGTGAAGCTATGGGATGTGCGCGAAAACAGAAATGTACGCGAAGCTATGGGAGGTGCGCGAAAACACAGCGATATAGGGGATGGTATGAGATGTGCATGAATACACGGCGATATTGGGGAAGCCATGAGAGGTGCCTGAAATCACAGCAATGTAGGGGAAGGTATGAGAGGTGTACAAAAACACAGCGATATTGGGGAAGGTATGGGAGGTGCACGAAAACAGGGCGATATAGGGTAATCTATGAGAGGTGAGCAAAAACACGGTGATACAGGGGAAGCTATGAGAGGTGAGCAATAACACAGCGATAAAGGTGAATCTATGGGATGTACGCAAAAAGACAGCGATATAGGGGAAGGTATGAGAGGTGCGCAAGGCACAGCGATATAGGGGGTGCTATGGGAGGTGCGTGAAAACACAGCGATATAGGGGGAGGCATGAGAGGTACACGAAAACACAGCGATAAGGGGAATGTATGGGAGGTGCTCGAAAACAAGGCGATATAGAGGAAGGTATGAGAGGTGTGCGAAGGCACAGCAATATAGGGTTTGCTATGGGAGGTGTGCGAAAACACAGTGATATAGGGGAAGACATGAGAGGTGCGCGAAAACAGGGCAATATTGTGGAAGCTAGGCGATGTGCGTGATAACAGGGCGATATTGGGGAAGTTATGAGAGGTGCGCGAAAACACAGCGATATAGGGGAAGCTATGGGACATGCGCAAAAAAACAGTGATATAGGGGAAGGTATGAGAGGTGTGCGTGTACACGGCGATATAGGGGAAATTGTAAGAGGTGCGCGAAAACATGGCAATACAGGAGAATGTATCAGAGGTGCGAGAAAACACAGCGATATAGGGGAAGTAATGATAGGAGCGAAAACATAGCGATATAGGTGAAGACATGCGAGGTGCGTGAAAACACGACGATATAGGGTAAGCTATGAGAGGTGAGCAATAACACAGCGATCAAGGTGAAGCTATTGGATGTGCGCGAAAACAGCAATGTAGGCGAAGCTATGGGAGGTGCGCGAAAACACAGCGATATAGGGGACAGTATGAGATGTGCATGAATACACGGCGATATTGGGGGAGCCATGAGAGGTGCCTGAAAACACAGCGATATAGGGGAAGGTATGAGAAGAGCACGAAAACACAGCGATATCGGGGAAGGTATGGGAGGTGCATGAAAACAGGGCGATATAGGGGAATCTATGAGATGTGAGGAAAAACATGGTGATACAGGGGAAGCTATGAGAGGTGAGCAATAACACAGCGATAAAGGTGAATCTATGGGATGTGCGCAAAAAGACAGCGATATAGGGGAAGGTATGAGAGGTGCGCAAGGCACAGCGATATAGGGGATGCTATAGGAAGTGCATGAATACGCAGCGATATAGGGGACGTGATGAGATGTGCATGAAAATGCAGCGATATTAGGGAAGGTATGAGAGGTGCACAAAAACACAGCGATATAGTAGAAGTTATGAGAGGTGTGTGCAAACACAGTGATATAGTTGAAGGTATGAAAGGTGCACGAAAACACAGCAATATAGGGGAAGGAATGGGAGATGTACGAAAACAGGGTGATATAGGGGAAGGTTTGAGAGGTGCGCGAAGGCACAGCGATATAGGGGATATATGGGAGGTGCGTGAATGCACAGCGATATAGGGGACGTGATGAGATGTGCATGAAAATGCAACGATATTAGTGAAGGTATGAGAGGTTCACGAAAACACAGTGATATAGGGGAAGACAGGAGAGGTGCGCAAAAACACAGCGATATAGGGGAAGCTATGAGAGGTGAGCAAAAAGACGGCGATACAGGGGTAGCTATGAGAGGTGAGCAAAAGCACAGCGATAAAGGTGAATCTATGGGATGTGCGCGAAAAGACAGCGATATAGGGGAAGGTATGAGAGGTGTGCAAGGCACAGCGATATAGGGGATAATATGGGAGGCGCATGAATACACAGCGATATAGGGGACGTGATGAGATGTGCATGAAAACGCAGCGATATTAGGGAAGTTATGAGAGGTGCGCAAAAACACAGCGATGTAGGCGAAGCCATGGGAGGTGCGCCTGAAACAGGGCGATATAGGGGAAGTTATGAGAGGTGCACGAAAACAGCGATATAGGTGAAGGAATGGGAGGTGCGCGAAAAGACAGCGATATAGGGGAAGGTATGAAAGGTGCGCAAGGCACAGCGATATAGGGGAAGGGTTGGAAGGTACTCGAAAACAGGGTGATATGGATGAAGTTATGAGAGGTATGCGAAGGCACAGCAATAAAGGGGATGCTATGGAAGGTGCGCAAAAACACAGTGATATAGGGGAAGACATGAGAGGTGCGCGAAAACAGGGCAATATAGTGGAAGCTATGAGAGGTGAGCTAAAACCCAGCAATACAGGGGAAGCTATGAGAGGTGAGCAATATCACAGCGATAAAGGTGAATCTATGGGATGTGTGCGAAAAGACATCGATATCGGGGAGGGTATGAGAGGTATGCGAAAACACAGCGATATAGGGGACGGTATGAGATGTGCATGAATACACGGCGATAGTCGAGAATCCATGAGAGGTGTGCGAAAACACAGCGATATAGGGGAAGTTATGAGAGGTGCGTGAAAACCCAGCAATATAGAGGACGTTATGAGATGTGCATGAAAACATGGCGATATAGGGGAAGGTATGAGAAGTGCACGAAGGCACGGCGATATAGGGGATGCTATGGGAGGTGCGCGAAAACACAGTGATATAGGGGACGGTATGAGATGTGTATGGAAACACGGCGATATATGGGAAGCTATGAGAGGTGCGTGAAAACACGGCGATATATGGGAAAGAATGAGAGGTGCGCGAAAACTTGGCATGACAGGCGAATGCATGAGAGGCGTGAGAAAACACAGCGATGTAGGGGAAGACATGAGATGCGCGCAAAAACAGGGCGATGCAGGGGAAGGTATGAGAGGTGCGCGAAAGCACAGCGATATAGGGGACGCAATGGGACGTGCGCGAAAACACAGTGATATAGGGGAAGATATGAGAGATGTGTGAGAACACCGCGAGATAGGGGAAATTCTGAGACGTGCGCGAAAACACGCCGATACGGGAGAATGTATCAGATGTGTGAGAAAACAGCGATATAGGGGAAGTAATGAGAGGAGCGAAAACATAGCGATCTCGGTGAAGACATGAGAGGTGCACGAAAACATGGCGATATAGGGGAAGCTATGAGTGGTGAGCAAAAACACGGCGATAAAGGTGAATCTATGGGATGTGCGCGGAAAGACAGCGATATAGGGGAAGGTATGAGAGGTGCGCAATGCACAGCGATGTAGGGGAAGGTATGAGAGGTGTACAAAAACACAGCGATATTGGGGAAGGTATGGGAGGTGCACGAAAACAGGGCGATATAGGGTAATCTATGAGAGGTGAGCAAAAACACGGTGATACAGGGGAAGCTATGAGAGGTGAGCAATAACACAGCGATAAAGGTGAATCTATGGGATGTACGCAAAAAGACAGCGATATAGGGGAAGGTATGAGAGGTGCGCAAGGCACAGCGATATAGGGGATGCTATGGGAGGTGCGTGAAAACACAGCGATATAGGGGGAGGCATGAGAGGTACACGAAAACACAGCGATAAGGGGAAGGTATGGGAGGTGCTCGAAAACAAGGCGATATAGAGGAAGGTATGAGAGGTGTGCGAAGGCACAGCAATATAGGGTTTGCTATGGGAGGTGTGCGAAAACACAGTGATATAGGGGAAGACATGAGAGGTGCGCGAAAACAGGGCAATATTGTGGAAGCTAGGCAATGTGCGTGATAACAGGGCGATATTGGGGAAGTTATGAGAGGTGCGCGAAAACACAGCGATATAGGGGAAGCTATGGGACATGCGCAAAAAAACAGTGATATAGGGGAAGGTATGAGAGGTGTGCGTGTACATGGCGATATAGGGGAAGGAATGGGAGATGTACGAAAACAGGGTGATATAGGGGAAGGTTTGAGAGGTGCGCGAAGGCACAGCGATATAGGGGATGCTATGGGAGTTGCATGAGTACACAGAGATATAGGGGACATTATGAGATGTGCATGAAAACACGGCGATATTGGCGAAGCCATGAGAGGTGTGCGAAAATACAGCGATATAGGCGACACTTTGGGAGTGTGCGAAGACAGGGCGACATAGGGGAAGGTATGAGAGGTGCGCGAAGTCACAGCGATATAGGCGATGCTATGGCAGGTGCGCGAATACACAGAGATATAGGGGACATTATGAGATGTGCATGAAAACACGGCAATATAGGGGAAGGTATTGGAGCTGCGCAAAAATACAGCGATATAGGAGAAGTTATGAGAGGTGCGTGAAAACACAGCGATATAGGGGAAGGAATGGGAGATGCACGAAAACAGGGCGATATAGGGGAAGGTATGAGAGGTGCGCGAAGGGACAGCTATATAGGGGATACTATGGGAGGTGCGTGAATGCACAGCGATGTAGGGGATGTGATGAGATGTGCATGAAAATGCAACGATATTAGTGAAGGTATGAGAGGTGCACAAAAACACAGCGATATAGGGGAATGTATGAGAGGTGTGCGAAAACATGGCGATACGGGAGAATGTATCAATTGTGCGAGAAAACACAGCGATATAGGGGAAGTATTGAGAGGAGCGAAAACATAGCGATCTAGGTGAAGACATGAGAGGTGAGCAAAAACACGGCGATACAGGGGAAGCTATGAGAGGAGATCAATAACACAGCGATAAAGCTGAATCTGTGGGATGTGCGCGAAAAGACAGCAATATAGGGGAAGCTATGAGAGGTGCGCAAGGCACAGCGATATAGGGGATGCGATGGGAGGTGTGTGAATATACAGCGATATAGGGGACGCTATGAGAGGTGCGTGAAAACACAGCGATATAGGAGGAGGTATGAGAGGTACACGAAAACACAGCGATATAGGGGACGGTATGAGATGTGCATGAATACACGGCGATATTGGGGAAGCCATGAGAGGTGCCTGAAAACACAGCGATATGGGGGAAGGTATGAGAAGAGCACGAAAACACAACGATATCGGGGAAGGTATGGGAGGTGCATGAAAACAGGGCGATATAGGGGAATCTATGAGAGGTGAACAAAAACACGGTGATACAGGGGAAGCTATGAGAGGTGAGCAATAAAACAGCGATAAAGGTGAATCTATGGGATGTGCGCAAAAAGACAGCGATATAGGGGAAGGTATGAGAGGTGCGCAAGGCACAGCGATATAGGGGATGCTATGGGAGGTGCGTGAATACACAGCGATATAGGGGACGGTATGAGATGTGCATGAATACACGGCGATATTGGGGAAGCCATGAGAGGTGCCTGAAAACACAGCGATATAGGGGAAGGTATGAGAGGTGTACAAAAACACAGCAATATAGGAAAAGTTAAGAGAGGTGCGTGAAAACACAGCGATATAGGGGAAGGTATGAGAGGTGTGCGTGAACACGGCGATATAGGGGAAATTGTAAGAGGTGCGCGAAAACATGGCAATACCGGAGAATGTATCAGAGGTGCAAGAAAACACAGCGATATAGGGGAAGTAATGATAGGAGCGAAAACATAGCGATATAGGTGAAGACATGCGAGGTGCGTGAAAACACGACGATATAGGGTAAGCTATGGGAGGTGCGCGAAAACACAGCGATATAGGGGACGGTATGAGATGTGCATGAATACACGGCGATATTGGGGAAGCCATGAGAGCTGCCTGAAAACACAATGATATAGGGGAAGGTATGAGAGGTGTACAAAAACACAGCAAAAAAGGAAATGTTAAGAGAGGTGCGCGAAAACACTGCGATATAGGGGAAGGTATGAGAGGAGCACGAAAACACTGCGATATAGGGGAATCTATGAGAGGTGAGTAAAAACACGGTAATACAGGGGAAGCTATGAGAGGTGAACAATAACACAGCGATAAAGGTGAATCTATGGGACGTGCACAAAAAGACAGAGATATAGGGGAAAGTATGAGAGGTGCGCAAGGCACAGCGATATAGGGGATGCTATGGGAGGTGCGTGAATACACAGCGATATAGGGGACGTGATGAGATGTGCATGAAAACACGGCGATATAGGGGAAGTTATGAGAGGTGCGCAAAAATACAGCAATATAGGAGAAGTTATGAGATGTGCATGAAAATGCAGCGATATTAAGGAAGGTATGAGAGGTGAAAAAAAAATAGTGATATAGGAGAAGTTATGAGAGGTGTGTGAAAACACAGCGATATAGGGGAAGGTATGAGAGGTGCACGAAAACAGCGATATAGGTGAAGGAATGGGAGGTGCGCGAAAACAGGGTGATATAGGGGAAGGTATGAGATGTTCATAAAAACACGTCGATATAGTGGGAGGTATGAGAGGTGCGCGAAAACACGGCGATATAGGGGAAAGTATGAGAGGTGCACGAAAACAGCGATATAGGTGAAGGAATGGGAGGTGCGCGAAAACAGGGTGATATAGGGGAAGGTATGAGAGGTGCGCAAGGCACAGCGATATAGGGGGAGGTATGAGAGGTGCACAAAAACGCAGCGATATAGGGGAAGGTATGGAAGGTGCTCGAAAACAGGCTGATATAGATGAAGTTAATGGAGGTATGCGAAGGGACAGCAATATAGAAGATGCTATGGAAGGTGCGCGAAAACACAGTGATATAGGGGAAGACAGGAGAGGTGCGCGAAAACACGGTGATATAGGGGAAGCTATGAGAGGTGAGCAAAAACACGACACTACAGGGGAAGCTATGAGAAGTGAGCAATAACACAGCGATAAAGGTGAATCTATGGGATGTGCGCGAAAAGACAGCGATATAGGGGAAAGTATGAGAGGTGCGCAAGGCACAGCGATATAGGGGATGCTATGGGAGGTGCGTGAATACACAGCGATATAGGGGACGTGATGAGATGTGCATGAAAACACGGCGATATAGGGGAAGTTATGAGAGGTGCGCAAAAATACAGCAATATAGGAGAAGTTATGAGAGGTGCGTGAAAACACAACGATATTGGGGGAGGTATGAGAGGTACACGAAAACGCAGTGATATAAGGGAAGGTATAGGAGGTGTGCAAAAACAGGGCAATATAGGGGAAGGTATGAGAGGTGCACGAAAACGCAGTGAAATAAGGGAAGGTATAGGAGGTGCGCGAAAACAGGGCGATATAGGTGATGTTATGAGAGGTGCGTGAAAACCCAGCAATATAGGGGACGTTATGAGATGTGCATGAAAACACGGCGATATAGGGGAAGGTATGAGAAGTGCACGAAGGCACAGCGATATAGGGGATGCTATGGGAGGTGCGCGAAAACACAGTGATATAGGGGACGGTATGAGATGTGTATGAAAACACGGCGTTATATGGGAAGCTATGAGAGGTGCGCGAAAACACGGCGATATAGGGGAAAGTATGAGAGGTGCGCGAAAACTTGGCATTACAGGCGAATGCCTCAGAGGTGCGAGAAAACACAGCGATGTAGTGGAATATATGAGAGGTGCGCAACAACAGGGCAATATAGTGAAATCTATGGGATGTGCACGAAAACAGGGTGATATAGGGGAAGTTATGAGAGGTGCACGAAAGCACGGCGATATAGGGGATGCTATGGGACGTGCGCGAAAAGACAGTGATATAGGGGAAGGTATGAGAGATGTGTGAGAACACGGCGAGATAGGGTAAAATAATGAGAGGTGCGCGAAAATACGGCGATACGGGAGAATGTATCAGATGAGCGAGAAAACACAGCGATATAGGGGAAGTAATGAGAGGAGTGAAAGCATAGCGATCTCGGTGAAGACATGAGAGGTGCACGAAAACACGGCGATATAGGGGAAGCTATGAGAGGTGAGCAAAAACACGACGATACAGGGGAAGGTATGAGAGGTGAGCAATAACACAGCGATAAAGCTGAATCTATGGGATGTGCGCGAAAAGACAGCGATATAGGGGAAGGTATGAGAGGTGCGCAATGCACAGCGATATAGGGGATGCTATGGGAGGTGCGTGAATACACAGCGATATAGGGAACGTGATGAGATCTGCATGAAAACGCAACGATATTAGGGAAGGTATGAGAGGTGCACAAAAACACAGCGATATAGGAGAAGTTATGAGAGGTGTGTGAAAGCACAGTGATATAGGGGAAGGTATGAAAGGTGCACGAAAACACAGCGATATAGGGGAAGGAATGGGAGATGTACGAAAACAGGGCGATATAGGGGAAGGTATGAGAGGTGTGCAAAAATACAGCAATATAGGAGAAGTTATGAGAGGTGTGTGAAAACACAGCGATACAGGGGGAGGTATGAGAGGTACACGAAAACACAGCGATATAGGGGAAGGTATGGGAGGTGCTCGAAAGCAGGGCGATATAGGGGAAGTTATGAGAGGTGCATGAAAACCCAGCGATTTAGGGGACGTTATGAGATGTCCATGAAAACACAGCGATATAGGGGAAGTTACGAGAGGTGCGCGAAGGCACAGCGATATAGGGGATGCTCTGGGAGTTGCGTGAATACACAGAGATATAGGGGAAGGTATGAGAGGTGTGTGAGAACACGGCGAGATAGGGGAAATTATGAGAGGTGCGCGAAAATACTGCGATACGGGAGAATGTATCAGATGAGCGAGAAAACACAGCGATATAGGGGAAGTAATGAGAGGAGTGAAAGCATAGCGATCTCGGTGAAGACATGAGAGGTGCACGAAAACACGGCGATATAGGGGAAGCTATGAGAGGTGAGCAAAAACACGACGATACAGGGGAAGCTATGAGAGGTGAGCAATAACACAGCGATAAAGCTGAATCTATGGGATGTGCGCGAAAAGACAGCGATATAGGGGAAGGTATGAGAGGTGCGCAATGCACAGCGATATAGGGGATGCTATGGGAGGTGCGTGAATACACAGCGATATAGGGAACGTGATGAGATCTGCATGAAAACGCAGCGATATTAGGGAAGGTATGAGAGGTGCACAAAAACACAGCGATATAGGAGAAGTTATGAGAGGTGTGTGAAAGCACAGTGATATAGGGGAAGGTATGAAAGGTGCACGAAAACACAGCGATATAGGGGAATGAATGGGAGATGTACGAAAACAGGGCGATATAAGGGAAGGTATGAGAGGTGTGCAAAAATACAGCAATATAGGAGAAGTTATGAGAGGTGTGTGAAAACACAGCGATACAGGGGGAGGTATGAGAGGTACACGAAAACACAGCGATATAGGGGAAGGTATGGGAGGTGCTCGAAAGCAGGGCGATATAGGGGAAGTTATGAGAGGTGCATGAAAACCCAGCGATTTAGGGGACGTTATGAGATGTCCATGAAAACACAGCGATATAGGGGAAGTTACGAGAGGTGCGCGAAGGCACAGCGATATAGGGGATGCTATGGGAGTTGCGTGAATACACAGAGATATAGGGGAAGGTATGAGAGATGTGTGAGAACACGGCGAGATAGGGGAAATTATGAGAGGTGCGCGAAAATACTGCGATACGGGAGAATGTATCAGATGAGCGAGAAAACACAGCGATATAGGGGAAGTAATGAGAGGAGTGAAAGCATAGCGATCTCGGTGAAGACATGAGAGGTGCACGAAAACACGGCGATATAGGTGAAGCTATGAGAGGTGAGCAAAAACACGACGATACAGGGGAAGCTATGAGAGGTGAGCAATAACACAGCGATAAAGCTGAATCTATGGGATGTGCGCGAAAAGACAGCGATATAGGGGAAGGTATGAGAGGTGCGCAATGCACAGCGATATAGGGGATGCTATGGGAGGTGCGTGAATACACAGCGATATAGGGAACGTGATGAGATCTGCATGAAAACGCAGCGATATTAGGGAAGGTATGAGGGGTGCACAAAAACACAGCGATATAGGAGAAGTTATGAGAGGTGTGTGAAAGCACAGTGATATAGGGGAAGGTATGAAAGGTGCACGAAAACACAGCGATATAGGGGAAGGAATGGGAGGTGCTCGAAAGCAGGGCGATATAGGGGAAGTTATGAGAGGTGCATGAAAACCCAGCGATTTTGGGGACGTTATGAGATGTCCATGAAAACACAGCGATATAGGGGAAGTTACGAGAGGTGCGCGAAGGCACAGCGATATAGGGGATGCTATGGGAGTTGCGTGAATACACAGAGATATAGGGGAAGGTATGAGAGATGTGTGAGAACACGGCGAGATAGGGGAAATTATGAGAGGTGCGCGAAAATACTGCGATACGGGAGAATGTATCAGATGAGCGAGAAAACACAGCGATATAGGGGAAGTAATGAGAGGAGTGAAAGCATAGCGATCTCGGTGAAGACATGAGAGGTGCACGAAAACACGGCGATATAGGGGAAGCTATGAGAGGTGAGCAAAAACACGACGATACAGGGGAAGCTATGAGAGGTGAGCAATAACACAGCGATAAAGCTGAATCTATGGGATTTGCGCGAAAAGACAGCGATATAGGGGAAGGTATGAGAGGTGCGCAATGCACAGCGATATAGGGGATGCTATGGGAGGTGCGTGAATACACAGCGATATAGGGAACGTGATGAGATCTGCATGAAAACGCAGCGATATTAGGGAAGGTATGAGAGGTGCACAAAAACACAGCGATATAGGAGAAGTTATGAGAGGTGTGTGAAAGCACAGTGATATAGGGGAAGGTATGAAAGGTGCACGAAAACACAGCGATATAGGGGAAGGAATGGGAGATGTACGAAAACAGGGAGATATAGGGGAAGGTATGAGAGGTGTGCAAAAATACAGCAACATAGGAGAAGTTATGAGAGGTGTGTGAAAACACAGCGATACAGGGGGAGGTATGAGAGGTACACGAAAGCACAGCGATATAGGGGAAGGTATGGGAGGTGCTCGAAAGCAGGGCGATATAGGGGAAGTTATGAGAGGTGCATGAAAACCCAGCGATTTAGGGGACGTTATGAGATGTCCATGAAAACACAGCGATATAGGGGAAGTTACGAGAGGTGCGCGAAGGCACAGCGATATAGGGGATGCTATGGGAGTTGCGTGAATACACAGAGATATAGGGGACGTTATGAGATGTGCATGAAAACACGGCGATATTGGGGAAGCCATGAGAGGTGTGCGAAAATTCAGCGATATAGGCGATGCTATGGGAGGTGTGCGAAGACAGGGCAACATAGTGGAAGGTATGAGAGGTGCTAGAAGTCACAGCGATATAGGGGATGCTATGGCAGGTGCGCGAATACACAGTGATATATGGGACGTTAAGAGATGTGCATGAAAACATGGCGATATTGGGGAAGCCATGAGTGGTGCGCAAAAATACGGCGATATAGGAGAAACTATGAGAGGAGCGTGAAAACACAGCGATATAGGGGGAGGTATGAGAGGTGCATGAAGACACAGCGATATAGGGAAAGGTATGGAAGGTGCGCGAAAACAGGGCGATATAGAGGAAGGTATGAGAGGTGCGCGAAGACACAGCAATATAAGGGATGCAATGGGAGGTGCGCGAATACGCAGCGATATAGGGGACATTATGAGATGTGCATGAAAACACGGCAATATAGGGGAAGGTATAAGAGCTGCGCAAAAATACAGCGATATAGGAGAGGTTATGAGAGGTGCGTGAAAACACAGCGATATAAGGGAAGGTAGGAGAGGTGCACAAAAACACAGCGATATTGGGGAAGGTGTGGGAGGTGCGCGAAAACAGGACGATATAGGGGAAGTTATGAGAGGTGCGCGAAGGCACAGCAATACAGGGGATGCTATAAGAGGTGCGCGAAAACACCGTGATATAGGGGAAGACATGAGAGGTGCGCAAAAACAGGGCAATATAGTGGAACCTATGGGATGTGCGCGAAACCACGGCGATACAGGGGAATGTATCAGAGGTGCTAGAAAACACAGTGATATAGGGGACGCTATGGGACATGCGCAAAAAAACAGTGATATAGGGGAAGGTATGAGAGGTGTGTGAGAAAACGGCGATATAGGGGAAATTGTAAGAGGTGCGCGAAAACATGGCAATACAGGAGAATGTATCAGAGGTGCGAGAAAACACAGCGATATAGGGGAAGTAATGATAGGAGCGAAAACATAGCGATATAGGTTAAGACATGTGAGCTGCACGAAAACACGGCGATATAGGGTAAGCTATGAGAGGTGAGCAATAACGTAGCGATCAAGGTGAAGCTATGGGATGTGCGCGAAAACAGCGATGTAGGCGAAGCTATGGGAGGTGCGCGAAAACACAGCGATATAGGGGACGGTATGAGATGTGCTTGAATACACAGCGATATTGGGGAAGCCATGAGAGGTGCCTGAAAACACAGCGATATAGGGGAAGGTATGAGAGGTGTGCAAAATCACAGCGATATAGGAGAAGTTAAGAGAGGTGCGTGAAAACACAGCTATATAGGGGAAGGGATGAGAGGTGCGCGAAAACACAGCGATATAGGGGACGGTATGAGATGTGCATAAAAATACGGCGATATAGGGGAAGGTATGAGAGGTGTGCAAAAAAACAGCGATATAGGAGAAGTTAAGAGAGGTGCGTGAAAACACAGTGATATAGGTGAAGGTATGAGAGGAGTGCGAATACAGGGCGATATAGGGGAAGTTATGAGAGGTGCGTGAAAACCCAGCAATATAGGGGACGTTATGAGATGTGCATGAAAACACGGTGATATAGGGGAAGGTATGAGAGGTGCGTGAAGGCAGAGCGATATAGGAAATGTTATGGGAGGTGCACGAATACACAGCAAAATAGGCGACGTTATGAGCTGTGCATGAAAACACAGCGATATAGGGGAAGGTATGAGAGGTGCACGAAAATGCAGTGAATGAAGGGAAGGTATAGGAGGTGCGCGAAAACAGGGCAATATACAGGAAGGTATGAGAAGTGCACGAAAACGCAGCGATATAAGGGAAGGTATAGCAGATGCGCGAAAACAGGTCGATATAGGGGAAGGTATGAGAGGTGCACAAAAACACAGCGATATAGGGGAAGGTATGGGAGGTGCGCGAAAACGGCGATATTGGGGAAGGTATGAGAAGTGCGCGAAGGCACAGCGATATAGGGGATGCTATGGGAGGTGCGCGAAAACACAGTAATATAGGGGACGGTATGAGATGTGCATAAAAACACAGCGATATAGTGGGAGGTATGAGAGGTGCGCGAAAACACAGCGATGTAGTGGAATACATCAGAGGTGAGCGAAAACAGGGCAATATAGTGGAAGCTATGGGATGTGCACGAAAACAGGGCGATATAGGGGAAGGTATGAGAGGTGCGCGAAAACACAGCGATCTCGGGGACGCAATGGGACGTGCGCGAAAACACAGTGATATAGGGGAAGGTATGAGAGGTGTGCGAGAACACGGCGATATAGGGGAAATTATGAGAAGTGTGCGAAAACACGGCGATACGGGAGAATGTATGAGATGTGTTAGAAAACACAGCGATATAGGGGAAGTATTGAGAGGAGCGAAAAAATAGTGATCTTGGTGAAGACATGAGAGGTTCACGAAAACACGGCGATATAGGGGAAGCTAAGAGAGGTGAGCAAAAACACGGCGACACAGGGGAAGCTATGAGAGGTGAGCAATAACACAGCGATAAAGGTGAATCTATGGGATGTGCACGAAAAGACAGCGATATAGGGGAAGGTAAGAGAGGTGCGCAATGCACAGCGATATAGGGGATGCTATGGGAGGTGCGTGAATACACAGCGATATAGGGGACGTGATGAGATGTGCATGAAAACGCAGCGATATTAGGGAAGATATGAGAGGTGCACAAAAACACAGCGATATAGGAGAAGTTATGAGAGGTGTGTGAAAACACAGTGATATAGGGGAAGTTATGAAAGGTGCACAAAAACACAGCGATATAGGGGAAGGTATGGGAGGTGCGTGAAAACGGCGATATTGGGGAAGGTATGAGAAGTGCGCGAAGGCACAGCGATATAGGGGATGCTATGGGAGGTGCGCGAAAACACAGTAATATAGGGGACGGTATGAGATGTGCATAAAAACACAGCGATATAGGGGGAGGTATGAGAGGTGCGCGAAAACACAGCGATGTAGTGGAATACATGAGAGGTGAGCGAAAACAGGGCAATATAGTGGAAGCTATGGGATGTGCACGAAAGCAGGGCGATATAGGGGAAGGTATGAGAGGTGCGCGAAAACACAGCGATATCGGGGACGCAATGGGACGTGCGCGAAAACACAGTGATATAGCGGAAGGTATGAGAGGTGTGCGAGAACAGGGCGATATAGGAGAAATTATGAGAAGTGTGCGAAAACACGGCGATACGGGAGAATGTATGAGATGTGTTAGAAAACACAGTGAGAAAGGGGAAGTTATGAGAGGTGCGTGAAAACACAGTGATATAGGTGAAGGTATGAGAGGAGTGCGAAAACAGGGCGATACAGGGGAAGTTATGAGAGGTGCGTGAAAACCCAGCAATATAGAGGTCGTTATGAGATGTGCATGAAAACACGGTGATATAGGGGAAGGTATGAGAGGTGCGTGAAGGCAGAGCGATATAGGGAATGTTATGGGAGGTGCACGAATACACAGCAGAATAGGCGACGTTATGAGATGTGCATGAAAACACAGCGATATAGGGGAAGGTATGAGAGGTGCACGAAAATGCAGCGATACAAGGGAAGGTATAGGAGGTGCGCGAAAACTGGGCAATATACGGGAAGGTATGAGAGGTGCACGAAAATGCAGCGATATAAGGGAAGGTATAGGAGATGCGCGAAAACAGGGCGATATTGGGGAAGGTATGAGAGGTGCACAAAAACACAGCGATATAGGGGAAGGTATGGGAGGTGCGCGAAAACAGGGCGATATTGGGGAAGGTATGCGAAGGCACAGCGATATAGGGGATGCTATGGGAGGTGCGTGAAAACACAGTAATATAGGGGACGGTATGAGATGTGCATAAAAACACGGCGATATAGGGGGAGGTATGAGAGGTGCGCTAAAACACAGCGATGTAGTGGAATACATGAGAGGTGCGCGAAAACAGGGCAATATACTGGAAGCTATGGGATGTGCACGAAAACAGGGCGATATAGGGGAAGGTATGAGAGGTGCGCGAAAACACAGCGATATAGGGGACGCAATGGGACGTGCGCAAAAACGTAGTGATATAGGGGAAGGTATGAGAGGTGTGCGAAAACACTGCGATATAGGGGAAATTATGAGAGGTGTGCGAAAACACGGCAATACAGAAGAATGTATGAGATGTGCTAGAAAACACAGCGATATAGGGGAAGTATTGAGAGGAGCGAAAATATAGCGATCTAAGTGAAGACATGAGAGGTGCGCGAAAACACGGCGATATACACGGGAAGGAATGGGAGGTGCTCGAATACACAGCGATATAGGGGACGTTATGAGATGTGCATAAGTACTCGGCGATATAGGGGAAGTTATGAGAGGTGCGCAAAAATACAGCAATATAGGAGAAGTTATGAGAGGTGTATGAAAACACAGCGATATAGGGGGAGGTATGAGAGGTACACGAAAACACAGCGATATAGGGGAAGGTATGGGAGGTGCTCGAAAGCAGGGCGATATAGGGGAAGTTATGAGAGGTGCGTGAAAACCCAGCGATATAGGGGACGTTATGAGCTGTGCATGAAAACACGGCGATATTGGGGAAGCCATGAGAGGTGTGCGAAAATACAGCGATATAGGCGACGCTATGGGAGGTGTGCGAAGACAGGGCAACATAGCGGAAGGTATGATAGGTGCGCGAAGTCACAGCGATATGGGGATGCTATGGCCGGTGCGCGAATACACAGCGATATATGGGACGTTAAGAGATGTGCATGAAAACACGGCGATATTGGGGAAGCTATGAGTGGTGCGCAAAAATACGGCGATATAGGAGAAATTGTGAGAGGTGCATGAAAACACAGTGATATAGGCAAAGGTATGGAAGGTGCGCGAAAACAGGGCGATATAGGGGAAGGTATGAGAGGTGCGCAAAGACACAGCAATATAAGGGATGCTATGGGAGGTGCGCGAATACGTAGCGATATAGGGGACATTATGAGATGTGCATGAAAACACGGCAATATAGGGGAAGGTATATGAGCTGCGCAAAAATACAGCGATATAGGAGTAGTTATGAGAGGTGTGTGAAAACACAGCGATATAAGGGAAGGTAGGAGAGGTGCACGAAAACACAGCAATATTGGGGAAGGTATGGGAGGTGCGCAAAAACAGGGCGATAAAGGGGAAGTTATGAGAGGTGCGCGAAGGCACAGCAATACGGGGGATGCTATGAGTGGTGCGTGAAAACACCGTGATGTAGGGGAAGACATGAGAGGTAGGCAAAAACAGGGCAATATAGTGGAACCTATGGGATGTGCGCGAAACCACGGCGATACAGGGGAATTTATCAGAGGTGCGAGAAAACACAGCAATATAGGGGACGCTATGGGACATGCGCAAAAAAACAGTGATATAGGGGAAGGTATGAGAGGTGTGTGAGAACACGGCGATATAGGGGAAATTATGAGAGGTGTGCGAAAACACGGCAATACAGAAGAATGTATGAGATGTGCTAGAAAACACAGCGATATAGGGGAAGTATTGAGAGGAGCGAAAATATAGCGATCTAAGTGAAGACATGAGAGGTGCGCGAAAACACGGCGATATACACGGGAAGGAATGGGAGGTGCTCGAATACACAGCGATATAGGGGACGTTATGAGATGTGCATAAGAACTCGGCGATATAGGGGAAGTTATGAGAGGTGCGCAAAAATACAGCAATATAGGAGAAGTTATGAGAGGTGTATGAAAACACAGCGATATAGGGGGAGGTACGAGAGGTACACGAAAACACAGCGATATAGGGGAAGGTATGGGAGGTGCTCGAAAGCAGGGCGACATAGGGGAAGTTATGAGAGGTGCGTGAAAACCCAGCGATATAGGGGACGTTATGAGATGTGCATGAATACACGGCGATATAGGGGAAGGTATGAGAGGTGCGCGAAGGCACAGCGATATAAGGGACGTTATGGGAGTTGTGTGAATTCACAGAGACATAGGGGACATTATGAGCTGTGCATGAAAACACGGCGATATTGGGGAAGCCATGAGAGGTGTGCGAAAATACAGCGATATAGGCGACGCTATGGGAGGTGTGCGAAGACAGGGCAACATAGCGGAAGGTATGATAGGTGCGCGAAGTCACAGCGATATGGTGATGCTACGGCCGGTGCGCGAATACACAGCGATATATGGGACGTTAAGAGATGTGCATGAAAACACGGCGATATTGGGGAAGCTATGAGTGGTGCGCAAAAATACGGCGATATAGGAGAAATTGTGAGAGGTGCATGAAAACACAGCAATATAGGCAAAGGTATGGAAGGTGCGCGAAAACAGGGCGATATAGGGGAAGGTATGAGAGGTGCGCAAAGACACAGCAATATAAGGGATGCTATGGGAGGTGCGCGAATACGTAGCGATATAGGGGACATTATCAGATGTGCATGAAAACACGGCAATATAGGGGAAGGTATAAGAGCTGCGCAAAAATACAGCGATATAGGAGTAGTTATGAGAGGTGCGTGAAAACACAGCGATATAAGGGAAGGTAGGAGAGGTGCACGAAAACACAGCAATATTGGGGAAGGTATGGGAGGTGCGCAAAAACAGGGCGATAAAGGGGAAGTTATGAGAGGTGCGCGAAGGCACAGCAATACGGGGGATGCTATGAGCGTAGCGTGAAAACACCGTGATGTAGGGGAAGACATGAGAGGTGCGCAAAAACAGGGCAATATAGTGGAACCTATGGGATGTGCGCGAAACCACGGCGATACAGGGGAATTTATCAGAGGTGCGAGAAAACACAGCAATATAGGGGACGCTATGGGACATGCGCAAAAAAGCAGTGATATAGGGGAAGGTATGAGAGGTGTGTGAGAACACGGCGTATAGGGGAAATTATGAGAGATGTGCGAAAACACGGCAATACAGAAGAATGTATGAGGTGTGCTAGAAAACACAGCGATATAGGGGAAGTATTGAGAGGAGCGAAAATATAGCGATCTAAGTGAAGACATGAGAGGTGCGCGAAAACACGGCGATATACACGGGAACGAATGGGAGGTGCTCGAATACACAGCGATATAGGGGACGTTATGAGATGTGCATAAGAACTCGGCGATATAGGGGAAGTTATGAGAGGTGCGCAAAAATACCGCAATATAGGAGAAGTTATGAGAGGTGTATGAAAACACAGCGATATAGGGGGAGGTACGAGAGGTACACGAAAACATAGCGATATAGGGGAAGGTATGGGAGGTGCTCAAAAGCAGGGCGATATAGGGGAAGTTATGAGAGGTGCGTGAAAACCCAGCGACATAGGGGACGTTATGAGATGTGCATGAATACACGGCGATATAGGGGAAGGTATGAGAGGTGCGCGAAGGCACAGCGATATAAGGGACGTTATGGGAGTTGTGTGAATTCACAGAGACATAGGGGACGTTATGAGCTGTGCATGAAAACACGGCGATATTGGGGAAGCCATGAGAGGTGTGCGAAAATACAGCGATATAGGCGACGCTATGGGAGGTGTGCGAAGACAGGGCAACATAGCGGAAGGTATGATAGGTGCGCGAAGTCACAGCGATATGGTGATGCTATGGCCGGTGCGCGAATACACAGCGATATATGGGACGTTAAGAGATGTGCATGAAAACACGGCGATATTGGGGAAGCTATGAGTGGTGCGCAAAAATACGGCGATATAGGAGAAATTGTGAGAGGTGCATGAAAACACAGCGATATAGGCAAAGGTATGGAAGGTGCGCGAAAACAGGGCGATATAGGGGAAGGTATGAGAGGTGCGCAAAGACACAGCAATATAAGGGATGCTATGGGAGGTGCGCGAATACGTAGCGATATAGGGGACATTATGAGATGTGCATGAAAACACGGCAATATAGGGGAAGGTATAAGAGCTGCGCAAAAATACAGCGATATAGGAGTAGTTATGAGAGGTGCGTGAAAACACAGCGATATAAGGGAAGGTAGGAGAGGTGCACGAAAACACAGCAATATTGGGGAAGGTATGGGAGGTGCGCAAAAACAGAGCGATAAAGGGGAAGTTATGAGAGGTGCGCGAAGGCACAGCAATACGGGGGATGCTATGAGCGGTGCGTGAAAACACCGTGATGTAGGGGAAGACATGAGAGGTGCGCAAAAACAGGGCAATATAGTGGAACCTATGGGATGTGCGCGAAACCACGGCGATACAGGGGAATTTATCAGAGGTGCGAGAAAACACAGCAATATAGGGGACACTATGGGACATGCGCAAAAAAACAGTGATATAGGGGAAGGTATGAGAGGTGTGTGAGAACACGGCGATATAGGGGAAATTATGAGAGGTGTGCGAAAACACGGCGATAAAGGGTAAGCTATGAGAGGTGAGTAATAACACAGCGATCAAGGTGAAGCTATGGGATGTGCGCGAAAACAGCGATGTAGGCGAAGCTATGGGAGGTGCGCAAGGCACAGCGATATAGGAGAAGGTATGGAAGGTGCTCGAAAACAGGGTGATATAGATGAAGGCACAGCAATATAGGGGATGCTATGGAAGGTGCACGAAAACACAATGATATAGGAGAAGACATGAGAGGTGCGCGAAAACAAGGCAATATAGTGGAAGCTATGAGAGGTGAGCTAAAACCCGCCGATACAGGGGAAGCTTTGAGAGGTGAGCAATAACACAGCGATAAAGGTGAATCTATGGGATGTGCGCGAAAAGACATCGATATAGGGGAAGGTAAGAGAGGTGTGCGAAAACACAGCGATATAAGGGAAGTTATGACGTGCATGAAAACACGGCGATATAGGGGAAGGTATGAGAGGTGCATGAAGGCACAGCGATATAGGGGATGCTATGGGAGGTGGGCGAAAACACAGTGATATAGGGGACGGTACGAGATGTGTTTGAAAACACGGCAATACATGGGAAACTATGAGAGATGCACGAAAACACGGCGACATAGGGGAAAGTATGAGACGTGTGCGAAAACTTGGCGTTACAGAGGAATGCATCAGAGGTGCGAGAAAACACAGCGATGTAGGGGAAGACATGAGAGGTGCGCAAAAACATGGCAATATAGTGGAAGTTATGGGATGTGCGCTAAAACAGGGCGATGTAGGGGAAGGTATGAGAGGTGCGCGAAAGCACAGCGATATATGGGACGGTTTGAGATATGCATGAATACACGGCGATAGACGGGAAACCATGAGAGGTGTGCGAAAAAACAGCGATATAGGGGAAGTTATGAGAGGTGCGTGAAAACACAGTGATATAGGGGAAGGTATGAGAGGAGCACGAAAACAGGGCGATATAGGGGAAGTTATGAGAGGTGCGTGAAAACCCTGCGATATAGTGGACCTTATGAGATGTGCATGAAAACACGGCGATATAGGGGAAGGTATGAGAGGTGCGTGAAGGCACAGCGATACAGGGAATCTTATGGGAGGTGCACGAAACCACAGTGAAATAGGGGACGTTATGAGATGTGCATGAAAACACAGCGAAATAGGGGAAGGTATGAGAGGTGCACGAAAACGCAGCGATACAAGGGAAGGTATAGGAGGTGCACGAAGGCACAGCGATATAGGGGATGCTATGGGAGGTGCGCGAAATCACAGTAGTATAGGGGACGGTATGAGATGTGCATAAAATCACGGCGCTATATGGGGAGATATGAGAGGTGCGCGAAAAAACAGTGATATAGGTGAAGGTATGAGAGGTGTGCGAGAACACGGCAATATAGGAGAAATTATGAGAGGTGTGCGAAAACACGGCGATATAGGGGAAAGTATGAGAGGTGCGCGAAAACTTGGCGTTACAGGGGAATGCATCAGAGGTGCCAGAAAACACAGCGATGTAGTGGAATACATGAGAGGTGCGCGAAAACAGGGCAATATAGTGGAAGCTATGGGATGTGCACGAAAACAGGACGATATAGGGGAAGGTACGAGAGGTGCACAAAAAACACAGCGATATAGGGGACGCAATGGGACGTGCGCAAAAACACAAAGATATAGGGGAAGGTATGAGAGGTGTGCAAGAACACGGCGATATAGGGGAAATTATGAGAGGTGTGAAAAAACACGGCGATACGGGAGAATGTATCAGATGTGCGAGAAAACACAGCGATATAGGGGAAGTATTGAGAGGAGCGAAAACATAGCGATCTAGGTGAAGACATGAGAGGTGCGCGAAAACACAGCGATATAGGAGAAGCTATGAGAGGTGAGTAAAAACACGGCGATACAGGGTAAGCTATGAGAGGTGAGCAATTACGCAGCGATAAAAGTGAATCTATGGGATGTGCGCGAAAAGACAGCGATATAGGGGAAGGTATGAAAGGTGTGCAAGGCACAGCGATATAGGGGAAGGTATGGAAGGTACTCGAAAACAGGGTGATATAGATGAAGTTAATGGAGGTATGCGAAGGCACAGCAATATAGGGAATGCTATGGAAGGTGTGTAAAAACACAGTGATATAGGGGAAGACATGAGAGGTGCGCGAAAACAGGGCAATATAGTAGAAGCTATGAGAGGTGAGCTAAAACCCGGTGATACAGGGGAAGCTATGAGAGGTGAGCAATAACACAGCGATAAAGGTGAATCTATGGGATGTGTGCGAAAAGACATCGATATAGGGGAAGGTATGAGAGGTCTGCGAAAACACAGCGATATAAGGGACGGTATGAGATGTGCATGAATACACGGCGATAGTCGAGAATCCATGAGAGGTGTGCGAAAACACAGCGATATAGGGGAAGTTATGAGAGGTGCGTGAAAACCCAGCAAAAGAGGGGACGTTATGAGATGTGCATGAAAACACGGCGATATAGGGGAAGGTATGAGAAGTGCACGAAGGCACAGCAATATAGGGGATGCTATGGGAGGTGCGCAAAAACACAGTGATATAGGGGACGGTATGAGATGTGTATGAAAACACGGCCATATATGGGAAGCTATGAGAGGTGCGCGAAAACACGGTGATATAGGGGAAAGTATGAGAGGTGCGCGAAAACTTGGCATTACAGGCGAATGCCTCAGAGGAGCGAGAAAACACAGCGATGTAGTGGAATACATGAGAGGTGCGCGAAGACAGGGCAATATAGTGGAAGCTATGGGATGTGCACGAAAACAGGGCGATATTGGGGAAGGTATGAGAGGTGCGCGAAAGCACAGCGATATAGGGGACGCTATGGGACGTGCGCGAAAACACAACAGTGATATAGGGGAAAGTATGAGAGATGTGCGAGAACACGGCGAGATAGGGGAAATTATGAGAGGTGCGCGAAAATACGGCGATATGGGAGAATGTATGAGATGTGTTAGAAAACACAGCGATATAGGGGAAGTAATGAGAGGAGCGAAAACATAGCGATCTCGGTGAAGACATGAGAGGTGCACGAAAACACGGCGATATAGGGGAAGCTATGAGAGGTGAGCAAAAACACGGCGATACAGGGGAAGCTATGAGAGGTGAGCAATAACACAGTGATAAAGGTGAATCTATGGGATGTGCGCGAAAAGACAGCGATATAGGGTATGAGAGGTGCGCAATGCACAGCGATATAGGGGATGCTATGGGAGCTGCGTGAATACACAGCGATATAGGGGACGTGATGAGATGTGCATGAAAACGCAGCGATATTAGGGAAGGTATGAGAGGTGCACAAAAACACAGCGATATAGGAGAAGTTATGAGATGTGCATAAAAACATGGCGATATAGGGGAAGGTATGAGAGGTGTGCAAAAACACAGCGATATAGGAGAAGTTAAGAGAGGTTCGTGAAAACACAGTGATATAGGTGAATGTATGAGAGGAGTGCGAAAACAGAGCGATATAGGGGAAGTTATGAGAGGTGTGTGAAAACCCAGCAATATAGGGGACGTTATGAGATGTGCATGAAAACACGGTGATATAGGGGAAGGTATGAGAGGTGCGTGAAGGCAGAGCGATATAGGGAATGTTATGGGAGGTGCACGAATACACAGCGAAATAGGGGACGTTATGAGATGTGCATGAAAACACAGCGATATAGGGGAAGGTATGAGAGGAGAACGAAAATGCAGCGATATAAGGGAAGGTATAGGAGATGCGCGAATACTGGGCAATATACGGGAAGGTATGAGAAGTGCACGAAAACGCAGCGATATAAGGAAAGGTATAGGAGTTGCGCGAAAACGGGTCGATATAGGAGAAGGTATGAGAGGTGCACAAAAACAACGATATAGGGGTAGGTATGGGAGGTGCGCGAAAACGGCGATATTGGGGAAGGTATGAGAAGTGCGCGAAGGCACAGCGATATAGGGGGTGCTATGGGAGGTGCGTGAATACACAGCGATATAGGGGACGTGATGAGATGTGCATGAAAATGCAGCGATATTAGGGAAGGTATGAGAGGTGCACAAAAACACAGAGATATAGGGGAAGGTATGAAAGGTGTGCAAGGCACAGCGATATAGGGGAAGGTATGGAAGGTACTCGAAAACAGGGTGATATAGATGAAGTTAATGGAGGTATGCGAAGGCACAGCAATATAGGGAATGCTATGGAAGGTGTGTAAAAACACAGTGATATAGGGGAAGACATGAGAGGTGCGCGAAAACAGGGCAATATAGTAGAAGCTATGAGAGGTGAGCTAAAACCCGGTGATACAGGGGAAGCTATGAGAGGTGAGCAATAACACAGCGATAAAGGTGAATCTATGGGATGTGTGCGAAAAGACATCGATATAGGGGAAGGTATGAGAGGTCTGCGAAAACACAGCGATATAAGGGACGGTATGAGATGTGCATGAATACACGGCGATAGTCGAGAATCCATGAGAGGTGTGCGAAAACACAGCGATATAGGGGAAGTTATGAGAGGTGCGTGAAAACCCAGCAAAAGAGGGGACGTTATGAGATGTGCATGAAAACACGGCGATATAGGGGAAGGTATGAGAAGTGCACGAAGGCACAGCAATATAGGGGATGCTATGGGAGGTGCGCAAAAACACAGTGATATAGGGGACGGTATGAGATGTGTATGAAAACACGGCCATATATGGGAAGCTATGAGAGGTGCGCGAAAACACGGTGATATAGGGGAAAGTATGAGAGGTGCGCGAAAACTTGGCATTACAGGCGAATGCCTCAGAGGAGCGAGAAAACACAGCGATGTAGTGGAATACATGAGAGGTGCGCGAAGACAGGGCAATATAGTGGAAGCTATGGGATGTGCACGAAAACAGGGCGATATTGGGGAAGGTATGAGAGGTGCGCGAAAGCACAGCGATATAGGGGACGCTATGGGACGTGCGCGAAAACACAACAGTGATATAGGGGAAAGTATGAGAGATGTGCGAGAACACGGCGAGATAGGGGAAATTATGAGAGGTGCGCGAAAATACGGCGATATGGGAGAATGTATGAGATGTGTTAGAAAACACAGCGATATAGGGGAAGTAATGAGAGGAGCGAAAACATAGCGATCTCGGTGAAGACATGAGAGGTGCACGAAAACACGGCGATATAGGGGAAGCTATGAGAGGTGAGCAAAAACACGGCGATACAGGGGAAGCTATGAGAGGTGAGCAATAACACAGTGATAAAGGTGAATCTATGGGATGTGCGCGAAAAGACAGCGATATAGGGTATGAGAGGTGCGCAATGCACAGCGATATAGGGGATGATATGGGAGCTGCGTGAATACACAGCGATATAGGGGACGTGATGAGATGTGCATGAAAACGCAGCGATATTAGGGAAGGTATGAGAGGTGCACAAAAACACAGCGATATAGGAGAAGTTATGAGATGTGCATAAAAACATGGCGATATAGGGGAAGGTATGAGAGGTGTGCAAAAACACAGCGATATAGGAGAAGTTAAGAGAGGTTCGTGAAAACACAGTGATATAGGTGAATGTATGAGAGGAGTGCGAAAACAGAGCGATATAGGGGAAGTTATGAGAGGTGTGTGAAAACCCAGCAATATAGGGGACGTTATGAGATGTGCATGAAAACACGGTGATATAGGGGAAGGTATGAGAGGTGCGTGAAGGCAGAGCGATATAGGGAATGTTATGGGAGGTGCACGAATACACAGCGAAATAGGGGACGTTATGAGATGTGCATGAAAACACAGCGATATAGGGGAAGGTATGAGAGGAGAACGAAAATGCAGCGATATAAGGGAAGGTATAGGAGATGCGCGAATACTGGGCAATATACGGGAAGGTATGAGAAGTGCACGAAAACGCAGCGATATAAGGGAAGGTATAGGAGTTGCGCGAAAACGGGTCGATATAGGAGAAGGTATGAGAGGTGCACAAAAACAACGATATAGGGGTAGGTATGGGAGGTGCGCGAAAACAGGGCGATATTGGGGAAGGTATGAGAAGTGCGCGAAGGCACAGCGATATAGGGGGGTGCTATGGGAGGTGCGTGAATACACAGCGATATAGGGGACGTGATGAGATGTGCATGAAAATGCAGCGATATTAGGGAAGGTATGAGAGGTGCACAAAAACACAGAGATATAGGAGAAGTTATGAAAGGTGTGTGAAAACACAGTGATATAGGGGAAGGTATGAAAGGTGCACGAAAACACAGCGATATACGGGAAGGAATGGGAGATGTACGAAAACAGAGCGATATAGGGGAAGGTATGAGAGGTGCACGAAGGCATAGCGATATAGGGGATACTATGGGCGGTGCGTGAATGCACAGCGATATAGGGGACGTGATGAGATGTGCATGAAAATGCAACGATATTAGTGAAGGTATGTGAGGAGCACGAAAACACAGCGATATAGGGGAAGGTATGAAAGGTGCACGAAAACGCAGTGATATAAGGGAAGGTATAGGAGATGCGCGAAAAGAGGGCGACATTGGGGAAGGTATGAGAGGTGCACAAAAACACAGCGATATAGGGGGAAGGTATGGGACGTGCGCGAAAACAGGGCGATATTGGGGAAGGTATGAGAGGTGCGCGAAGGCACAGCGATATAGGGGATGCTATGGGAGGTGCGCGAAAACACAGTAATATAGGGGACGGTATGAGATGTGCATAAAAGCACGGCGATATAGGGGGAGGTATGAGAGTTGCGCGAAAACACAGCGATGTAGTGGAATACATGAGAGGTACGCGAAAACAGGGCAATATAGCGGAAGCTTTGGGATGTGCACGAAAACAGGGCGATATAGGGGAAGGTATGAGAGGTGCGCGAAAACACAGCGATATAGGGGACGCAATGGGACGTGCGCGAAAACACAGTGATATAGGTGAAGGTATGAGAGGTGTGCGAGAACACGGCGATATAGGAGAAATTATGAGAGGTGTGCGAAAACACGGCGATACGGGAGAATGTATGAGATGTGTTAGAAAACACGGCGATATAGGGGAGGCTATGAGAGGTGAGCAAAAACACGGCGATAAATGTGAATCTATGGGATGTGCGCGAAAAGACAACGATATAGGGGAAGGTATGAGAGGTGTGCAATGCACAGCTATATAGGGGATGCTATGGGAGGTGCGTGAATACACAGAGATATAGGGGACGTGATGAGATGTGCATGAAAATGCAGCGATATTAGGGAAGGTATGAGAGGTGCAGAAAAACACAGCGATATAGGAGAAGTTATGAAAGGTGTGTGAAAACACAGCGATATAGGGGAAGGTATGAAAGGTGCACGAAAACACAGCGATATAGGGGAAGGAATGGGAGATGTACGAAAACAGGGCGATATAGGGTAAGGTATGCGAGGTGCGCGAAGGCACAGCGATATAGGGGATACTATGGGCGGTGCGTGAATGCACAGCGATATAGGGGACGTGATGAGATGTGCATGAAAAAGCAACGATATTAGTGATGGTATGAGAGGTGCACAAAAAAACAGCGAATTAGGGGAAGGTATGAGAGGTGCGCGAAAGCACAGCGATATACGGGACGGTATGAGATGTGCATGAATACACGGCGATAGACGGGAAACAATGAGAGGTGTGCGAAAACACAGTGATATAGGGGAATTTATGAGAGGTGCGTGAAGGCAGAGTGATATAGGGAATGTTATGGGAGGTGCACGAATACACAGCAAAATAGGCGACGTTATGAGATGTGCATGAAAACACAGCGATATAGGGGAAGGTATGAGAGGTGCACGAAAATGCCGCGACACAAGGGAAGGTATAGGAGGTGCGCGAAAACTGGGCAATATGCGGGAAGGTATGAGAGGTGCACGAAAACGCAGTGATATAAGGGAAGGTATAGGAGATGCGCGAAAACAGGGCGATATTGGGGAAAGTATGAGAGGTGCGCGAAGGCACAGCGATATAGGGGATGCTATGGGAGGTGCGCGAAAACACAGTAATATAGGGGACGGTATGAGATGTGCATAAAAAAACGGGGATATAGGGGAAGGTATGAGAGGTGCGCGAAAACACAGCGATATAGGGGACGCAATGGGACGTGCGCGAAAACACAGTGATATAGGGGAAGGTATGAGAGGTGTGCGAGAACACGTCGATATAGGGGAAATTATGAGAGGTGTGCGAAAACACGGCAATACGGGAGAATGTATGAGATTTGCTAGAAAACACAGCGATATAGGGGGAGGTATGAGAGGTACACGAAAACACAGCGATATAGGGCAAGGTATGGGAGGTGCTCGAAAGCACGGCGATATAGGGGAAGTTATGAGAGGTGCGTGAAAACCCAGCGATATAGGGGACGTTATGAGATGTGCATGAAAACACGGCGATATAGGGAAGGTATGAGAGGTGCGCAAGGCACAGCGATATAGGGGATTCTATGGGATGTGCGTGAATGCACAGCGATATGGGGACGTAATGAGATGTGCATGAAAACGCAACGGTATTAGGGAAGGTATGAGAGGTGCACAAAAACACAACGATATACTAGAAGTTATGAGAGCTGTGCGAAAACACAGCGATATAAGGGAAGGTATGGGAGGCGCACGAATACACAGCGATATAGGGGGACATTATGAGATGTGCATAAAATCACGGCGGTATAGGGGAAGTTATGAGAGGTGCGTGAAAACCCAGCGATATAGGGGACGTTATGAGATGTGCATGAAAACACGGCGATATAGGGGAAGGTATGAGAGGTGCGCAAGGCACAGCGATATAGGGGATTCTATGGGATGTGCGTGAATGCACAGCGATATGGGGACGTAATGAGATGTGCATGAAAACGCAACGGTATTAGGGAAGGTATGAGAGGTGCACAAAAACACAACGATATACTAGAAGTTATGAGAGCTGTGCGAAAACACAGCGATATAAGGGAAGGTATGGGAGGCGCACGAATACACAGCGATATAGGGGACATTATGAGATGTGCATAAAATCACGGCGATATAGGGAAGTTATGAGAGGTGCGCAAAAATACAGAAATATCGGAGAAGTTATGAGAGGTGCGAGAAAACACAACGATATAGGGGTAGGTATGAGAGGTGCACGAAAACGCAGCGATTTAAGGGAAGGTATAGGAGGTGCGCGAAAACAGGGCAATATGGGGAAGGTATGAGAGGTGCACGAACACGCAGCGATATAAGGGAAGGTATAGGAGGTGCGCGAAAACAGGGTGATATGGGGAAGGTATGAGAGGTGCACGAAGGCACAGCGATATAGGGGATGCTATGGGAGGTGCGCGAACGCACAGCGATATAGTGGATGCTATGGGAGATGCGCGAATACACTGCGATATAGGGGATGTTATGAGATGCGCATAACAACACGGCGATATGGGGAAGTTATGAGAGGCGCGCAAAACACGGCGATACAGGGGAAGCTATGAGAGGTGAGCAATAACACAGCGATAAAGGTGAATCTATGTGATGTGGGTGAAAAGACAGTGATATAGGGGAAGGTATGAGAGGTGCGCAAGGCACAGCGATATAGGGGAAGGTATGGAAGGTGCTCGAAAACTGGGTGATATAGATGAAGTTATGAGAGGTATGTGAAGGCACAGCTATATAGGGGATGATATGGAAGGTGCGCGAAAACACAGTGATATAGTGGAAGACAGGAGAGGTGTGCGAAAACACGGTGATATAGGGGAAGCTATGAGAGGTGAGCAATAACACAGCGATAAAGGTGAATCTATGGGATGTGCGCGAAAAGACATCGATATAAGGAAAGGTATGAGTGGTGCGCAAGGCACAGCGATATAGGGGATGCTATGGGAGGTGCGTGAATACACAGCGATATAGGGGACGTGATGAGATGTGCATGAAAACGCAGCGATACTAGGGAAGGTATGAGAGGTGCACAAAAACACAGCGATGTAGGAGAAGTTATGAGAGGTGTGTGAAAACACAGCGATATAGGGGAAGGTATGAGAGGTGCACGAAACAGCGATATAGGTGAAGGAATGGGAGGTGCGCGAAAACAGGGCGATATAGGGGAAGGTATGAGAGGTGCGTGAAGGCACAGCGATATAGGGGATGCTATGGGTGGTGCGCGAATACACAGCGATATAGGGGACGTTATGAGATGTGCATAAGAATACGGCGATATAGGGGAAGCTATGAGAGGTGAGCTAAAACCCGGTGATACAGGGGAAGCTATGAGAGGTGAGCAATAACACAGCGATAAAGGTGAATCTACGGGATGTGCGCAAAAGGACAGCTATATAGGGGAAGGTATGAGAGGTAGGTAAGGCACAGCGATATAGGGGACAGTATGAGATGTGCATGAATACACGGCGATAGTCGGGAAACCATGAGAGGTGTGCGAAAACACAGCGATATAGGGGAAGTTATGAGAGGTGCGCAAAAACAGGGCGATATAGGGGAAGTTATGAGAGGTGCGTGAAAACCCAGCAATATAGAGGACGTTATGAGATGTATATGAAAACACGGCGATATGGGAGAATGTATCAGATGTGCGAGAAAACACAGCGATATAGGGGAAGTATTGGGAGGAGCGAAACATAGCGATCTATGTGAAGACATGAGAGGTGCGCGAAAACACGGCGATATAGGGGAAGTTATGAGAGGTGAGCAAAAACACAGCGATAAAGGTGAATCTATGGGATGTGAGCGAAAAGACAGAGATATAGTGGAAGCTATGAGAGGTGCGCAAGGCACTGCGATATAGGGGATGCTGTGGGAGGTGCATGAATACACAGCGATATAGCGGACGTGATGAGATGTGCATGAAAACGCAACGGTATAAGGGAAGGTATGAGAGGTGCACAAAAACACAGCGATATAGGAGAAGTTAAGAGAAGTGTGTGAAAACACAGTGATAGAGGGGAATGTATAGGAGGTGCGTGAAAACTGGGCGATGTAAGGGAATGTATGAGAGGTGCGTGAAAACACAGTGATATAGGGGACTGTATGAGATGTGAATGAAAACACGGCGATATACGGGAAGCTATGAGATTTGCACGAAAACACGGTGATATAGGGGAAAGTATGAGAGGTGCGAGAAAACTTGGCGTTACAGGGGAATGCATCAGATGTGCGAGAAAACACAGCGATGTAGGTGAAGACATGAGAGGTGTGCAAAAACAGGTCTATATAGTGGAAGCTATGGGATGTGCGCTAAAACAGGGCGATGTAGGGGAAGGTATGAGAGGTGCATTAAAGCACAGCGATATAGAGGGCGCCATGGGACGTGCGCGAAAACACAGTGATATAGGGGAAGGTATGACAGATGTGTGAGAACACGGCGAGATAGGGGAAAGTATGAGAGGTGTGCGAAAACTTGGCGTTACAGGGGAATGCATCAGAGGTGCCAGAAAACACAGCGATGTAGTGGAAGACATGAGAGGTGCGCAAAAACAGGGCAATATAATGGAATGTATGGGATGTGCGTGAAAACAGGGCGATATAGGGGAAAGTATGAGAGGTGCGCGAAGGCACAGCGATATAGGGGATGCTATGGGAGGTGCGTGAAAACACAGCGATATAAGGGGACGTATGAGAGGTACACGAAGACACAGCGATATAGGGGAAGGTATGGGAGCTGCTCGAAAACAGGGCGATATAGGGAAAGGTATGATACGTGTGCGAAACACAGCAATGTAGGGGATGGTATGGGAGATGCACGAAAACACAGTGATATAGGGGAAGACATGAGAGGTGCGCAAGGCACTGCGATATAGGGGATGCTATGGGAGGTGCATGAATACACAGCGATATAGCGGACGTGATGAGATGTGCATGAAAACGCAGTGATATTAGGGAAGGTATGAGAGGTGCACAAAAACACAGCGATATAGGAGAAGTTATGAGAATTGTGTGAAAACACAGTGATGGAGGGGAATGTATAGGAGGTGCGTGAAAACTGGGCGATATAAGGGAAGGTATGAGAGGTGCACGACGGCACAGCGATATAGGGGATGCTATGGGAGGTGCGCGAAAACACAGCGATATAGGTGACGGTATGAGATGTGCATAAAAACATGGCGATATTGGGGGAGGTATGAGAGGTGCGCAATGTACAACGATATAGGGGATGCTATGGGAGGAGGGCGAATACACAGCGATATAGGGGACGTGATGAGATGTGCATGAAAACTCAGCGATATTAGGGAAGGTATGAGATGTGCACAAAAACACAGTGATATAGGAGAAGTTATGAGAGGTGTGTGAAAACACAGCGATATAAGGGTAGGTATGAAAGGTACACGAAAACACAGCGATATAGGAGAAGTTATGAGAAGTGTGTGAAAACACAGCGATAGAGGGGAAGGTATGACAGGTGCACGAAAACACAGTGATATAGGGGATGCTATGGGAGGTGCGCAAAAACACAGCGATATAGAAGACGGTATGAGATGTGCATAAAAACATGGCCATATAGGGGGAGGTATGAGAGGTGCGCGTAAACACGGCGATATAGGGGAAAGTATGAGAGGTGCGCGAAAACTTGGCGTTACAGGGGAATGCATCAGAGGTGCCAGAAAACACAGCGATGTAGTGGAAGCCATGAGAGGTGCGCGAAAACAGGGCAATATAGTGGAAGGTATGGGATGTGCGCGAAAACAGGGCGATATAGGGGAAGGTATGAGAGGTGCGTGAAATCACAGCAATTTAGGGGCGTTATGGGACGTGCGCGAAAACACAGTGATATAGGGGAAGGTATGAGACGCGTGCGAGAACACCGCGATTTTGGAGAAATTATGGGAGGTGTGCAAAAACACGGCGATACGGGAGAATGTATCAATTGTGCGAGAAAACACAGCGATATAGGGGAATTATTGATACGAGTGAAAACATAGCGATCTAGGTGAAGACATGAGAAGTGAGCAAAAAACACGGCAATATAGGGGAAGCTATGAGAGGTGAGACATAAGACAGCGATAGAGGTGAATCTATGGGATGTGCGCGAAAAGACAGCGATATAGGGGAAGATATGAGAGGTGCGCAAGGCACAGCGATATAGGGGATGCTATGGGAGGAGCGCGAAAACACAGCGATATAGGGGCCGTGATGAGATGTGCATGAAAACTCAGCGATATTAAGGAAGGTATGAAAGGTGCATGAAAACACAGCGATATAGGAGAAGTTATGAGAAGTGTGTGAAAACACAGCGATATAGGGGAAAGTATGACAGGTGCACGAAAACACAGCGATATAGGGGAAGGTATGAAAAGTGCGCTAAGGCACAGCGATAGATGGGATGCTATGGGAGGTGCACGAATACACTGCGATATAGGGGACATTATGAGATGTGCATAAAAACACGGCGATATAGGGGAAGTTATGAGAGGTGCGCAAAAATACAGCAATATAGGAGAATTTATGAGAAGTGCGTGAAAACGCAGCGATATAGGGGGAGTTATGAGAGGTACACGTAAACAGCGATATAGGAGAAGGTATGGGAGGTGCTCGGAAGCAGGGCGATATAGGGGAAGGTATGAGAGTTGTGCGAAGGCACAGCAATATAGAGGATGCTATGGGAGGTGCACGAAAAAGCAGTGATATAGGGGTAGACATGAGAGGTGCCTGAAAACACAGCGATTTAGGGAACGTTGTTGGACGTGCGCGAAAACACAGTGATATGGGGAAGATATGAGAGGTGTGCGAGAACAGGGCGATATAGGTGAAATTATGAGAGGTGTGCGAAAACACGTTGATACAGGGAAGTGTATCAGAAGTGCGAGAACACAGAGCGATATAGGGGAAGTAATGAGAGGAGCAGAAACACAGCGATATAGGTGAAAACATGAGAGGTGCGCGAAAACACGGCGATATAGGGGAAGCTATGAGAGGTAAGCAATAACACAGCGATAAAGGTGAAGTTATGGGATGTGCGCAAAAACAGGGCGATATAGGGGAAGGTATGAGCGGTGCGCGAAGGCACAGTGATATAGGGGATGCTATGGGAGGTGCGTGAATACACAGATTTATAGGGGACGTTATGAGATGTGCATGAAAACTCAGCGATATTAAGGAAGGTATGAAAGGTGCATGAAAACACAGCGATATAGGAGAAGTTATGAGAAGTGTGTGAAAACACAGCGATATAGGGGAAAGTATGACAGGTGCACGAAAACACAGCGATATAGGGGAAGGTATGAAAAGTGCGCTAAGGCACAGCGATAGATGGGATGCTATGGGAGGTGCACGAATACACTGCGATATAGGGGACATTATGAGATGTGCATAAAAACACGGCGATATAGGGGAAGTTATGAGAGGTGCGCAAAAATACAGCAATATAGGAGAATTTATGAGAAGTGCGTGAAAACGCAGCGATATAGGGGGAGTTATGAGAGGTACACGTAAACAGCGATATAGGAGAAGGTATGGGAGGTGCTCGGAAGCAGGGCGATATAGGGGAAGGTATGAGAGTTGTGCGAAGGCACAGCAATATAGAGGATGCTATGGGAGGTGCACGAAAAAGCAGTGATATAGGGGTAGACATGAGAGGTGCCTGAAAACACAGCGATTTAGGGAACGTTGTTGGACGTGCGCGAAAACACAGTGATATGGGGAAGATATGAGAGGTGTGCGAGAACAGGGCGATATAGGTGAAATTATGAGAGGTGTGCGAAAACACGTTGATACAGGGAAGTGTATCAGAAGTGCGAGAACACAGAGCGATATAGGGGAAGTAATGAGAGGAGCAGAAACACAGCGATATAGGTGAAAACATGAGAGGTGCGCGAAAACACGGCGATATAGGGGAAGCTATGAGAGGTAAGCAATAACACAGCGATAAAGGTGAAGTTATGGGATGTGCGCAAAAACAGGGCGATATAGGGGAAGGTATGAGCGGTGCGCGAAGGCACAGTGATATAGGGGATGCTATGGGAGGTGCGTGAATACACAGATTTATAGGGAACGTTATGAGATGTGCATGAAAACACGGCGATATTGGGGAAGCCATGAGAGGGGTGCGAAAATACAGCGATATAGGGGACGGTATGAGAGCTGCGTGAAAACATAGTGATATAGGTGAAGGTATGAGAGGAGCGCGAAAACAGGGCGATATGGGGAAGTTATGAGAGGTGTGTGAAAACCCAGCGACATTGGGGACGTTATGAGATGTGCATGAAAACACGGTGATATTGGGGAAGGTATGAGCAGTGTGCAAAAACACAGCGATATACGGGAATGCATGTGGGGTGCGCGAAGGCTCAGTGAAATAGGGGATGGTATGGGAGGTGCGCAAATACACAGCGTTATAGGGCACGTTATGAGATGTGCGCAAAAATACATCGATATAGGGGAAGGTATGAGAGGTGCGCGAAAACAGCAATGTAGGCAAAGCTATAGGAGGTGCGCGAAAACAGGGCGATATACGGGAATGCATGAGAGGTGCGCGAAGGCACAGTGATATAGGGGATGGTATGGGAGTTGCGCAAATACCCAGCGATATAGGGGACGTTATGAGATGTGCATGAAAACACATCAATATAGGGGAAGGTATGAGATGTGCGCAAAAATACATCGATATAGGGGAAGGTATGAGAGGTGCGCGAAAAAAGAGATGTAGGCGAAGCTATGGGAGGTGCGCGAAAGCATAGCAATATAGGGGAAGGTAGGAGATGTGCATGAATAGGCGACGATAGTCGGGAAGCCATGAGAGTTTTGCGAAAACACAGCGATATAGGGGAAGGTATGAGAGCTGCGTGAAAACACAGTTATATAGGGGAAGGTATGAGAGGAGCGCGAAAACAGGGCGATATAGGGGAAGTTATGAGAGGTGCGTGAAAACCCAGCGACATTGGGGACGTTATGAGATGTGCACGAAAACAGGGCGATATAGGGGAAGCTATGAGAGGTGCGCGAAAACACAGCGATATAGGGGACGCAATGGGATGTGCGCGAAAACACAGGGGAAAACATCGGGGAAGTTATGAGAGGTGCGCGAGAACACGGCGAAATTGGGGAAGTTATGAGAGGTGTGCGAAAACACGGCGATACGGGAGAATGTATCAGATGTGCGAGAAAACACAGAGATATAGGGGAAGTATTGAGAGGATCGAATACATAGCGATCTAGGTGAAGACATGAGAGGTGAGCAAAAACACGGCGATACAGGGGAAGGTATGAGAGGTGCGCGAAAAAAGAGATGTAGGCGAAGCTATGGGATGTGCGCGAAAACAGGGCGATATAGGGGAAGGTATGAGAGGTGCGCGAAGGCACAGCGATATAGGGGATGCTATGGGAGGTGCGCGAATACACAGTGATATAGGGGACGTTATGAGATGTGCATAAAAACACGGCAATATAGGGGAAGTTATGAGAGGTACGCAAAAATACAGCAATACAGGGGAAGTTATGAGAGGTGCGTGAAAACACAGCGATATAAGGGGACGTATGAGAGGTACACGAAGACACAGCGATATAGGGGAAGGTATGGGAGCTGCTCGAAAACAGGGCGATATAGGGAAAGGTATGATACGTGTGCGAAACACAGCAATATAGGGGATGGTATGGGAGATGCACGAAAACACAGTGATACAGGGGAAGACATGAGAGGTGCTTGAAAACTGAGCGATATAGGGGACGCTATTGGATGTGCGCGAAAACACAGTGATATAGGGGAAGATATGAGAGGTGTGCGAGAACACGGCGATATAGGTGAAATTATGAGAGGTGCGTGAAAACACGTTGATACAGGGAACTGTATCAGAAGTGCGAGAACACAGAGCGATATAGGGGAAGTAATGAGAGGAGCGGTAACACAGCGATATAGGTGAAGAAATGAGAGTTGCGCAAAAACACGGCGATATAGGGGAAGATATGAGAGGTGCGCAAAAACGCAGCGATGTAGGCGAAGCTATGGGTGGTGCACGGGAAACAGGGTGATATAGGGGAATGTATGAGAGGTGCGCGAAGGTGCAGCGATATAGGGGATGCTATGGCAGTTGCGCGAATACACCGCGATATATGGGACGTTAAGAGATGTGCATGAAAATGCGGCGATATTGGGGAAGCCATGAGAGGTGAGCAAAAATACGGCGATATAGGAGAAATTATGAGAGGTGCGTGAAAACACAGCGATATACGGGGGGTATGAGAGGTGCATGAAAACACAACGATATAGGGGAAGGTATGGAAGATGCGTGAAAACAAGGCGATATAGGGGAACGTATGAGATGTGCGCGAAGGCACAGCAATATAAGGGATGCTATGGGAATTGCGCGAATACACAGCGATATAGGGGACGCAATGAGATGTGCATGAAAACACGGCAATATAGGGGAAGGTATAAGAGCTGCACAAAAATACAGTGGTATAGGAGAATTTATGAGAGGTGCGTGAAAACACAGCGAGATAAGGGAAGGTATGAGAGGTGCACGAAAACACAGCGATATTGTGGAAGGTATGGGAGGTGTGCGAAAACAGGGCGATATAGGGGAAGTTATGACAGGTGTGCGAAGGCACAGCGATATAGGGGATGCTATGAGAGGTGCGCGAAAACACCGTGATATAGGGGAAGACATGAGAGGTGCGCAAAAACAGGGCAATATACTGGAACCTATGGGATGTGCGCGAAACCACGACGATACAGGGGAATGTATCAGAAGGGCGAGAAAACACAGCGATATAGGGGACGCTATGGGATTTGCGCAAAAAAACAGTGATATAGGGGAAGATATGAGAGGTGTGCGAAAACAGGGCGATAGAGGTGAAATTATGAGAGGTGCGCGAAAACACGTTAATACAGGGAACTGTATCAGAAGTGCGAGAACACAGAGTGATATAGGGGAAGTAATGAGAGGAGCGGAAACACAGCGATATAGGGTAAGCTATGAGAGGTAAGCAATAACACAGTGATAAAGGTGAAGTTATGGGATGTGCGCAAAAACAGGGCGATATAGGGGAAAGTATGAGAGGTGCACAAAAACACAGCGATGTAGGGGATGCTATGGGAGGTGCGTGAATACGCAGAGATATAGGAGACTTTATGAGATGTGCATGAAAACACGGCGATATTGGGGAAGCCATGAGAGGTGTGCGAAAATACAGCGATATAGGAGACGGTATGGGAGGTGTGCGAAAACAGGGCGACATAGGGGAAGGTATGAGAGGTGCGCGAAGGCACAGCGATATAGGGGATGCTATGGCAGGTGCGCGAATACACAGCGATATATGCGACGTTAAGAGATGTGCATTAAAACACGGCGATATTGGGGAAGCCATGAGAGGTGTGCAAAAATATGGCGTTAGAGGAGAAATTATGAGAGGTGCGTGAAAACACAGCGATATAGAGGGAGGTATGAGAGGTGCATGAAAACACAGCGATATAGTGGAAGGTATGGAAGGTGCGCGAAAACAGGGCGATATAGGGGAAGGTATGAGAGGTGCGCGAAGGCACAGCAATACAAGGGATGCTATGGGAGGTGCGCGAATACACAGCGATATAGGGGACGTTATGAGATGTGCATGAAAACACGGCAATATAGGGGAAGGTATAAGAACTGCGCAAAAATGCAGCGAATTAGGAGAAGTTATGAGTGGTGCGTGAAAACACAGCGATATAGGGGAAGACATGAGAGGTGCGTGAAAGCAGGACAATATAGTGGAAGCTATGAGAGGTGAGCAAAAACACGGCGATATAGGGGAAGCTATGAGACGTGAGCAATAACACAGCGATAAAGGTGAATCTATGCGATGTCTGAGAAAAGGCAGCGATATAGGGGAAGGTATGAGAGGTGCACAAGGCACAGCGATATGGGGTATTCTATGGGAGGTGCGCGAATACACAGCGATATAGGGGACATTATGAGATGTGCATAAAAACACGGCGATATAGGGGAAGTTATGAGAGGTGCGCAAAAATACAGCAATATAAGAGAAGTTATGAGACGTGTGTGAAAACACAGCGATATAGGGGGAGGTATGGGAGGTGCTCGAAAACAGGGCGATATAGGGGACGGTATGAGAGAAGTGCGAAGACACAGCAATATAGGGGATGCTATTGGATGTGTGCGAAAACACAGTGATATAGTGGAAGACATGAAAGGTGCGTGAAAGCAGGACAATATAGTGGAAGCTATGAGAGGTGAGCAATAACACAGTGATAAAGGTGAATCTATGGGATGTGCGCAAAAACAGCTATATAGGGGAAGGTATGAGAGGTTCACAAAAACACAGCGACAGGAGAATGAATGGGAAGTGTGTGAAAACAGGGCGATATAGGCGAAGGTATGAGAAGTGCGCGAAGGCACAGCAATATGCGGGAGGCTATGGGAGGTGCGCGACTACACAGTGATATGAGGACGTTATGAGATGTGTATAAAAACACAGCGATATGGGGAAAGTTATGAGAGGTGCGCAAAAATGCAGGAATATAGGAGAAGTTATGAGAGGTGCGTGAAAAGACAGCAATATAAAGGAAGGTATGAGAGGTGTGCAAAAACAGAGCGAAATAGTGGAAGGTATGAGAGGTGCGCGAAAACACCGTGATATAGGGGAAGACATGAGAGGTGCGCAAAAACAGGGCAATATATTGGAAGATATGGGACATGCGCGAAAGCACGGTGATACAGGGGAATGTATCAGAGGTGCGAGAAAACACAGCGATATAGGGGACGCTATGGGACCTGCGCAAAAATACAGTGATATAGGGGAAGGTATGAGAGGTGTGCGAGAACACGGCAATATAGGGGAAATTGTAAGAGGTGCGCAAAAACATGTCAATACAGGGGAATGTATCAGAGGTGCGAGAAAACACAGCGATATAGGGGAAGCAATGAGAGGAGTGAAAACATAGCTATATAGGTGAAGACATGAGAGGTGCGTGAAAACACGGCGAAAGAGGGGAAGCTGTGAGAGGTGAGTAATAACACAGCGATAAAGGTGAATCTATGGGATGTGCGCGAAAAGACAGCTATATAGGGGAAGGTATGAGAGGTGCGCAAGGCACAGCGATATAGGGGGAGGTATGACAGGTGCACAAAAACAGAGCGATATAGGGGACGATATGAGATGTGCATGAAAACACGGCAATATAGGGGAAGGTATAAGAGCTGTGCAAAAATACAGTGATATAGGAGAAGTTATGAGAGGTGCGTGAAAAGACAGCGATATTGGGGAAGGTATGGGAGGTGCGTGAAAACAGGGCGATATTGGGGAAGTTATGAGAAGTGCTCGAAGGCACAGCGATATAGGGGATGCTATGAGAGGTGCGCAAAAACACCGTGATATAGTGGAAGACGTGAGAGGTGCGCAAAAACAGGGCAATATAGTGGAACCTATGCGAAACCACGGCGATACAGGGGAATGTATCAGAGGTGCGAGAAAACACAGCGATATAGGGGACGCTATGGCACATGCGCAAAAAAGCAGTGATATAGGGGAAGGTATGAGAGGTCCGCGAGAACACAGCGATATAGGGGAAATTGTAAGAGGTGCGCGAAAACATGCAATACAGGAGAATGTATCAGAAGTGCGAGAAAACACAGCGATATGGGGGAAGTAATGATAGGAGCGAAAACATAGCGATATAGGTGAAGACATGCGAGGTGCGCAAAAACACGGCGATATAGGGTAAGCTATGAGAGGTGATCAATAACACATCGATCAAGGGGAAGCTATGGGATGTGCACAAAAACAGCGATGTAGGCGAAGCTATGGAAGGTGCGCGAAAACACAGCGATATACGGGAAGTTATGAGATGTGCATGAATACACGGCGGTAGTCGGGTAGCCATGAGAGGTGTGTGGAAACACAGCGATATAGGGGAAGGTATGAGAGCTGCGTGAAAACACAGTGATATAGGGGAAGGTATGAGAGGAGTGCAAAAACAGAGCGATATAGGGGAAGTTATGAGAGGTGCGTGAAAACCCAGCGACATTGGGGACGTTATGAGATGTGCATGAAAACACGGTGATATTGGGGAAGTTATGAGAAGTGTGCAAAAACACAGCGATATACGGGAATGCATGAGAGGAGTGCGAAAACAGGGCGATATAGGGGAAGCTATGAGAGGTGAGCAATAACACAGCGATAAAGGGGACATTATGAGTTCTGCGCAAAAATACATCGATATAAGGGAAGGTATGAGAGGTGCATGAAAACAGCGATGTAGGCGAAGCTATGGGATGTGCGCGAAAGCACAGCGATATAGGGGAAGGTATGAGATGTGCATGAATACACGGCGATAGTCGGGAAGCCATAAGAGGTGTGCGAAAACACAGCGATATAGGGGAAGGTATGAGAGCTGCGTGAAAACACAGTGATATAGGGGAAGGTATGAGATGTGCATGAAAACACGGTGATATTGGGGAAGGTATGAGAGCTGCGTGAAAACACAGTTATATAGGGGAAGGTATGAGAGGAGCGCGAAAACAGGGCGATAGAGGGGAGGTTATGAGAGGTGCGTGAAAACACGGTGATATTGGGGAAGGTATGCGAGGTGTGCAAAAACACAGTGGTATACGGGAATGCATGAGAGGTGCACGAAAACAGCGATATAGGTGAAGGAATGGGAGGTGCGTGAAAACAGGGCGATATTTGGGAAGGTATGAGAGGTGCGCGAAAGCACAGCGATATAAGGGAAGCTATGGGAGGTGCACGAATATACAGCGATATAGAGGACGTTATGAGATGTGCATAACAACACGGCGATATAGGAGAAGCTATGAGAGGTGAGCAATAACACAGCGATAAAGGTGAATCTATGGGATGTGCATGAAAAGACAGCGATATAGGGGAAGGTATGAGAGGTCCGCAAGGCACAGCGATATAGGGGGAGGTATGAGAGGTGCACGAAAACACAGCGATATAGGGGACGTGATGAGATGTGCATGAAAACGCAGTGATATTAGGGAAGGTATGAGAGGTGCACAAAAACACAGCGATATAGAGGAAGTTATGAGAGGTGCGTGAAAACACAGCGATATAGGGGGAGGTATGAGAGGTGCATGAAAACACAGTGATATAGTGAAAGGTATGGAAGGTGCGCGAAAACAGGGCGATATAGGGGAAGGTATGAGAGGTGCGCGAAGGCACAGCAATATAAGGGATGCTATGGAATGTGCGCGAATACACAGCGATATGGGGACGTTATGAGATGTGCATGAAAACACGGCAATATAGGGGAAGGTATAAGAGCTGCGCAAAAATGCAGTGATATAGGAGAAGTTATGAGAGGTGCGCGAAAAGACAACGATATAGGAGACGGTATGAGATGTGCATAAAAACATGGCGATATAGGGGGAGGTATGAGAGGTGCGCGTAAATACGGCGATATAGGGGAAAGTATATAGAGGTGCGCGAAGGTACAGCGATATAGGGGATGCTATGAGAGGTGCGCGAAAACACCGTGATATAGGGGAAGACATGAGAGGTGCACAAAAACAGGGCAATATAGTGGAACCTATGGGATGTGCGCGAAACCACGGCGAAACAGGGAAATGTATCAGAGGTGCGAGAAAACACAGCGATATAGGGGACGCTATGGGACATGCGCAAAAAACAGTGATATAGGGGAAGATATGAGAGGTGTGCGAGAACACGGCGATATAGGGGAAATTGTAAGAGGTGCACGAAAACATGGCAATATAGGAGAATGTATCAGAGGTGCGAGAAAACACAGCGATATAGGGGAATTAATGATAGGAGTGAAAACATAGCGATATAGGTGAAGACATGCGAGGTGCGCGAAAACACGGCGATATAGGGTAAACTATGAGAGGTGAGCAATAACACAGTGATCAAGGTGAAGCTAAGGGATGTGCGCGAAAACAGCGATGTAGGTGAACTATGGGAGGTGCGCCAAAACACAGCGATATAGGGGACGGTATGAGATGTGCATGAATACACGGCGATATTGGGGAAGCCATGAGAGGTGCCTGAACACACAGCGATATAGGGGAAGGTATGAGAGGTGTGCAAAAACACAGCGATATAGGAGAAGTTAAGAGAGGTGCGTGAAAACACAGCGATATAGGGGAAGGTATGAGAGGTTCATAAAGGCACAGCGATATAGGGGATGATATGGGAGGTGCGCGAAAACACAACGATATAGGAGACGGTATGAGATGTGCATAAAAACATGGCTATATAGGGGGAGGTATGAGAGGTGCGCGTAAATACGGCGATATAGGGGAAAGTATGAGAGGTGCGCGAAAACTTGGCATTACAAGGGAATGCATCAGAGGTGCCAGAAAACACAGCTATGTAGTGGAATACATGAGAGGTGCGCGAAAACAGGGCAATATAGTGGAAGCTATGGGATGTGCACGAAAACAGGGCGATATAGAGGAAACTATGAGAGGTGCGCGAAAACACAGCGATATAGGGGACGCAATGGGACGTGCGCAAAAACACAGGGGAAAACATAGGGGAAGTTATGAGAGGTGCGCGAGAACACGGTGAAATAGGGGAAATTATGAGAGGTGTGCGAAAACACGGCGATACGGGAGAATGTATCAGATGTGCGAGAAAACACAGAGATTTAGGGGAAGTATTGAGAGGATCGAATACATAACGATCTAGGTGAAGACATGAGAGGTGAGCAAAAACACGGCGATACAGGGGAAGCTATGAGAGGTGAGCAATAACACAGCGATAAAGGTGAATTTATGGGATGTGCGCGAAAAGACAGCGATATAGGGGAAGCTATGAGAGGTTCGCAAGGCACAGCGGTATAGTGGATGCTATGGGAGGTGCGTGAATACACAGCGATATAGTGGACGTGATAAGATGTGCATAAAAGCGCAGTGATATTAGGGAATGTTATGAGATGTGCATGAAAACACAGCGATATAGGAGAAGTTATGAGATGCGTGCAAAAATACATCGTTATAGGGGAAGGTATGAGAGATGCGTGAAAACAGCGATGTAGATGAAGCTATGGGAGGTGCGCGAAAGCATCGCATATAGGGGAAGGTATGAGATGTGCATGAATACACGGTGATAGTCGGGAAGCAATGAGAGGTTTGCGAAAACACAGCGATATAGGGGAAGGTATGAGAGCTGCGTGAAAACACAGTGATATAGGGGAAGGTATGAGAGGTGCTTGAAAGCGGGGCAATATAGGGGAAGGTATGAGAGGTGTGCGAGGGCAAAGCAATATAGAGGATGCTATGGGAGGTGCGTGAAAACACAGTGATATAGGGGAAGATATGAGAGGTGCGTGAAAACACAGCAATATAGGGAACGCTATTGGACGTGCGCGATAACACAATGATATAGGGGAAGATATGAGAGGTGTGCGAGAACAGGGCGATATAGGTGAAATTATGAGAGGTGCGCGAAAACACGTTGATACAGGGAACTGTATCAGAAGTGCGAGAACACAGAGCGATGTAGGGGAAGTAATGAGAGGAGCAGAAACACAGCGATATAGGTGAAGACATGAGAGGTGTGCGAAAACACGGCGATATAGGGGAAGCTATGAGAGGTAAGCAATAACACAGCAATAAAGGTGAAGTTATGGAATGTGCGCAAAAACAGTGCGATATAGGGGAATGTATGAGAGGTGCGTGAAAACACAGTGATATAGGGTAAGGTATGAGAGGTGTGCGAGAACACGGTGATATAGGGAAAATTATGAGAGGTGTGCAAATATGCGGCGATACGGGAGAATGTATCAGATGTGCGAGAAAACACAGCTATATAGGGGAAGCATTGAGAGGAGCGAAAACATAGCGATCTAGGTGAAGACATGAGAGGTGCGCGAAAACGCAGCGATATAGGGGAAGCTATGAAAGGTGAGCAAAAACACGGCGATACAGGGGAAGCTATTGGAGGTGAGCAATAACACAGCGATAGAGGTGAATCTATGGGATGTGCGCGAAAAGACAACGATATAGGGGAAGCTATGAGAGGTGCGCAAGGCACAGCGATATAGGGGATGCTATGGGAGGTGCGTGAATACACAGCGATATAGGGGACGTGATGAGATGTGCATGAAAACGCAGCGATATTAGGGAAGGTATCAGAGGTGCACAAAAAGACAGCGATATAGGAGAAGTTATGAGAGGTGTGCGAAAACACAGCGATATAGGGGAAGATATGAAAGGTGCATGAAAACACAGAGATATATTCGGGAAGGAATGGGAGATGCACGAATACACAGAGATATAGGGGACGTTATGAGATGTGCATGAAAACACCGCCATATAGGGGAAGGTATGAGAGGTGCACGAAAACGCAGTGATATAAGGGAAGGTATAGGAGGTGCACGAAAACAGGGTGATATAGGGGAAGGTATGAGAGGTGCACGAAGGCACAGCGATATAGGAGACGGTATGAGATGTGCATAAAAACATGGCGATATAGGGGGAGGTATGAGAGGTGCGCGTAAACACGGCGATATAGGGGAAAGTATGAGAGGTGCGCGAAAACTTGGCATTACAGGGGAAAGCATCAGAGGTGCCAGAAAACACAGCGATGTAGTGGAAGCCATGAGAGGTGCACGAAAACAGGGCAATATATTGGAAGGTATGGGATATGCACGAAAACAGGGCGATATAAGGGAAGGTATGAGAAGTGCGCGAGAACACGGCGATATAGGGGAAATAATGAGAGGTGTGCGAAAACACAGCGATACGGGAGAATGTATTAATTGTGCGAGAAAACACAGCGATATAGGGGAAGTATTGAGAGGAGCGAAAACATAGCGATCTTGGTGAAGACATGAGAGGTGTGCAAAAACTCGGCGATACAGGGGAAGCTATGAGAGGTGAGCAATAACACAGCGATAAAGGTGAATCTATGGGATGTGCGCGAAAAGACAGCGATATAGGGGAAGCTATGAGAGCTGCACAAGGCACAGCGATATAGGGGATGCTATGGGAGGTGCGCGAATACACAGCGATATAGGGGACGTGATGAGATGTGCATGAAAACTCAGCTATATTAGGGAAGGTATTAGAGGTGCACAAAAACTCAGTGATATAGGAGAAGTTAAGAGAGGTGCATGAAAACACAACAATATAGGGGAAGGTATGACAGGAGCACAAAAACACAGCGATATCGGGGAAGGTATGCGAGGTGCGCGAAAACAGGGCGATATATGGGAATGCATGAGAGGTGCGCGAAGGCACAGTGATACAGTGGATGGTATGGGAGGTGCGCAAATACAGAGGTATATAGGGGACGTTATGAGATGTGCATGAAAACACATCAATATAGGGAAAGGTATGAGATGTGCGCAAAAATACATCGATATGGGGAAGGTATGAGAGGTGCGCGAAAACAGCGATGTAGGCAAAGCCATGAGAGGTGTGCGAAAACACAGCGATATAGGGGAAGGTATGAGAGCTGCGTGAAAACACAGTGATATAGGGGAAGGTATGAGAGCTGCGTGAAAACACAGTGATATAGGGGAAGGTATGAGAGCTGCGTGAAAACACAGTTATATAGGGGAAGGTCTGAGAGGAGCGCGAAAACAGGGCGATAGAGGGGAGGTTATGAGAGGTGCGTGAAAACACGGTGATATTGGGGAAGGTATGAGTGGTGTGCAAAAACACAGCGGTCTACGGAAATGCATGAGAGGTGCACGAAAACAGCGATATAGGTGAAAGAATGGGAGATGCGCGAAAACAGGGCGATATTTGGGAAGGTATCAGAGGTGCGCGAAAGCACAGTGATATAAGGGAAGCTATAGGAGGTGCGCGAACATACAGCGATATAGAGGACGTTATGAGATGTGCATGACAACACGGCGATATAGGGGAAGCTATGAGAGGTGAGCAATAACACAGCGATAAAGGTGAATCTATGGGATGTGCGCGAAAAGACAGCGATATAGGGGAAGGTATGGGAGGTCCGCAAGCACAGCGATATAGGGGGAGGTAAGAGAGGTGCACGAAAACACAGCGATATAGGGGACGTGATGAGATGTGCATGAAAACGCAATGATATTAGGGAAGGTATGAGAGGTGCACAAAAACACAGCGATACAGGTGGAGGTATGAGAGGTGCATGAAAACGGGGCGATATAGGGGAAGGTATGAGAGGTGCGCAAAGGCACAGCAATATAAGGGATGCTATGGGATGTGCGCGAATACACAGCGATATAGGGGACGTTATGAGATGTGCATGAAAACACGGCAATATAGGGGAAGGTATAAGAGCTGCACAAAAATACAGTGATATAGGAGAAGTTATGAGAGGTGCGTGAAAACATACCGATATAAGGGAAGGTATGAGAGGTGCACGAAAACACAGCGATATTGGGGAAGGTATGGGAGGTGCGCGAAACAGGGCGATATAGGGGAAGTTATGAGATGTGTGCGAAGGCATAGCGATATAGGGGATGCTATGAGAGGTTCGCGAAAACACCGTGATATAGGGGAAGACATGAGAGGTGCGCAAAAACAGGGCAATATAGTGGAACCTATGGGATGTGCGCGAAACCACGGCGATACAGGGGAATGTATCAGAGGTGCGAGAAAACACAGCGACATAGGGGACGCTATGGGACATGCGCAAAAAAACAATGATATAGGGGAAGGTATGAGAGGTGTGCGAGAACACGGCGATATAGGGGAAATTGTAAGAGGTGCACGAAAACATGGCAATACAGGAGAATGCATCAGAGGTGCGAGAAAACACAGCAATATAGGGGAATTAATGATACGAGCGAAAACATAGTGATATAGGTGAAGACATGCGAGGTGCGCGAAAACACGGCGATATAGGGTAAGCCATGAGAGGTGAGCAATAACACAGTGATCAAATTGAAGCTATGGGATGTGCGCGAAAACAGCGATGTAGGTGAAGCTATGGGATGTGCGCCAAAACATAGCGATATAGGGGACGGTATGAGATGTGCATGAATACACGGCGATATTGGGGAAGCCGTGAGAGGTGCCTGAAAACACAGTGATATAGGGGAAGGTATGAGAGGTGTGCAAAAACACAGCGATATAGGAGAAGTTAAGAGAGGTGCGTGAAAACACAGCGATATAGGGGAAGGTATGAGAGGTTCACGAAGGCACAGCGAGAAAGGGGATGCTATGGGAGGTGCGCAAAAACACAGCGATATGGAAGACGGTATGAGATGTGCATAAAAACATGGCGATATAGGGGGAGGTATGAGAGGTGCGCGTAAATATGGCGATATAGGGGAAAGTATGAGAGGTGCGTGAAAACTTGGCGTTACAGGGGAATGCATCAGAGGTGCCAGAAAACACAGCTAATTAGTGGAATACATGAGAGGTGCGCGAAAACAGGGCAATATAGGGGAAATTATGACAGGTGTGTGAAAACACGGCGATACGGAAGAATGTATCAGATGTGCGAGAATACACGGCGATATAGCGGAAGTATTGAGAGGATCGAATGCATAGCGATCTAGGTGAAGACATGAGAGGTGCGCGAAAACATGGCGATATAGGGGAAGCTATGAGAGGTGAGCAAAAACACGGCGATACAGGGGAAGCTATGAGAGGTGAGCAATAACACAGCGATAAATGTGAATCTATGGGATGTGCGCGAAATGACAGCGATATAGGGGAAGCTATGAGAGGTGCGCAAGGCACAGCGATATAGGGGATGCTATGGGAGGTGCGTGAATACACAGCGATGTAGTGGACGTGATGAGATGTGCATGAAAACGCAGTGATATTCGGGAAGGTATGAGAGGTGCACAAAAACACAGCGATATAGGAGAAGTTATGAGAGGTGTGCGAAAACACAGCGATATGGGGAAGGTATGAAAGGTGCACGAAAACGCAGTGATATAAGGGAGAGGTGCGCGTAAACACGGCGATATAGGGGAAAGTATGAGAGGTGCGCGAAAACTTGGTGTTACAGGGGAATGCATCAGAGGTGCCAGAAAACACAGCGATGTAGTGGAAGACATGAGAGGTGCGCGAAAACAGGGCAATATAGTGGAAGGTATGGGATGTGTGCGAAAACAGGGCGATATAGGGGAAGGTACGAGAGGTGCGCGAAGGCACAGCGATATAGGCGATGCTATGGGAGGTGCGCGAATACACAACGATATAGGGGACGTTATGAGATGTGCATAAAAACACGGCAATATAGGGGAAGATATGAGAGGTGCGCATAAATACATCAATACAGGGGAAGTTATGAGAGGTGCGTGAAAACACAGCGATATAAGGGGAGGTATGAGAGGCGCTCGAAAACAGGGCGATATAGGGAAAGGTATGAGACGTGTGCGAAACACAGCAATATAGGGGATGGTATGGGAGATGCACGAAAACACAGTGATATAGGGGAAGACATGAGAGGTGCGTGAAAACACAGCGATATAGGGGACGCTATTGGACATCCGCGAAAACACAGTGGTATCGGGGAAGATATGAGAAGTGTGCGAGAGCACGGCGATATAGGTGAAATTATGAGAGGTGCGCGAAAACACATTGATACAGGGAACTGTATCAGAAGTGCGAGAACACAGAGCGATATGGGGGAAGTAATGAGAGGAGCGGAAACACAGCGATATAGGTGAAGAAATGAGAGGTGCGCGAAACCACGGCGATATAGGGGAAGGTATGAGAGGTGCGCAAAAACACAGTGATGTAGGCGAAGCCATGGGAGGTGCATGGGAAACAGGGCGATATAGGGGAAGGTATGAGCGATGCGCTAAGGCACAGCGATATAGGGGATGCTAAGGGAGGTGCGTGAATACACAGAGATATATGGGACGTTATGAGATGTGCATGAAAACACGGCAATATAGGGGAAGGTATAAGAGCTGCACAAAAATACAGTGATATTGGAGAAGTTATGAGATGTGCGTGAAAACACAGCGAGATAAGGGAAGGTATGAGACGTGCACGAAAACAGCGATATTGGGGAAGGTATGGGAGGTGCGCGAAAACAGGGCGATATAGCTGAAGTTATGAGAGGTGCGCGAAGGCACAGCGATATAGGAGAAGGTATGAGAGGTGCACGAAAACAGCGATATAGGTGAAGGAATGGGAGGTGCGCGAAAACAGGGCGATACTTGGGAAGGTATGAGAGGTGCGCGAAGGCACAGCGATATAAGGGATGCTATGGGAGGTGTGCGAATACACAGCGATATAGAGGACGTTATGAGATGTGCATAACAACACGGTGATATAGGATAAGTCATGAGAGGTGCGCAAAAACACGGCGATATAGGGGAAGTTAAGAGAGGTGCGTGAAAACACAGCGATATAGGGGAAGGTATGAGAGGTGCGCGAAAACACAGCGATATACGGGACGGTATGAGATGTGCACGAAGACACGGCGAATTCGGGGAAGCCATCAGTGGTGCGAGAAAACACAGTGAGATAGGGGACGGTATGAGATGTGCATGAATACATGGAGATATTGGGGATTCCATGAGAGGTGCGCGAAAACACAGCATTATAGGGGAAGGTATGAGAGGTGTGCAAAAACACAGCGATATAGTGGAAGTTATGAGAGGCGCGTGAAAGCACAGTGATATGGGGAATGTATGAGAGGTGCACAAAAACACAGCGATATAGGGGAAGGCATGGGAGGTGCGCGAAAACAGGGCGATATTGGGGAAGGTATGAGAGGTGCGCGAAAACATCGCAATACAGGTGAATGCATCAGAGGTGCGAGAAAACACAGTGATATAGGGGAAGTTATGAGAGCAGCAAAAACACAGCGATATAGGGGAAGACATGAGATGTGCGCGAAAACACAGCGATTTAGTGGAAGCTATGAGAGGTGCGCAAAAACACAGCGATAAAGGTGAAGCTATATCAGGGTGCGAAAAGACAGCGATATAGGTGAATGCATGCGAGGTGCGCGAAAACAGAGCGATGTAGCGGAAGATATGGGAGGTGCGCGAAAACACAGCGATATAGGGGAATGTATGAAATATGCATGAAACACGGCGATATCGGGGATGGGGGAAAAGTATGAGAGATGCGCAAAAACACGGTGATACAGGGGAATGCATCAGAGGTGCAAGAAAACACAGCGATATAGGGGACGTTATGAGAGGATCGAAAACAGAGCGACATAGGGGAAGGCATGAGAGGTGCGCAAAAACGAGGCAATATAGTGGAAGCTATGGGATGTGTGCGAAAACAGGGCGATATAGGGGAATGTATGAGAGGTGCGCGAAAAGACAGCTATATAGGGGAAGGTATGGGAGCTGCGCGAAAACAGCGCAATATAGGGGAAGGTATGAGATGTGCACTAAAACACAGCGATACAGGGGAAGGAATGGGAGGTGTGTGAAAACAGGGCTATATTGGGGAAGGTATGAGAGGTGTGCGAGAATACAGCGATGTAGGGGAAATTATGAGAGGTGCGTGACAACACGGCGATACAGGGGAATGTATCAGAGCTGTGAGAAAACACAGCAATATAATGGAAGTAATGACAGGAGCAAAAACATAGCGATATAGGTGAAGACATGAGAGGTGCGTGAAAACACAGTGATATAGGGGAAATTATAGGAGGAGTGCGAAAGCAGGGCGATATAGGGGAAGGTATGAGAGGTGCACGAAGGCACAGCGATATAGGGGAAGCAATGGGAGGTGCGTGAAAATACAGTGATATAGGTGACGGTATGAGATGTGTATGAAAACACGGTGTTCAGGGGAAGCTATGAGAGGTGCGCGAAAACACGGTGATATAGGGGAAAATATGAGAGGTGCGCGAAAACTTGGCATTACATGGGAATGCATCAGAAGTGCGAGAAAACACAGCGATGTAGGGGAAGACATGAGAGGTGCGCGAAAACAGGGCAATATAGTGCAAGCTATGGGATGTGCGCGACAACACGGAGATACAGGGGAATGCATCAGAGGTGCGAGAAAACACAGCGATATAGGGAACGTTATGGGTCTTGCGCGAAAGCACAGTGATTTAGGGGAAGGTATGAGAGGTCTGCGAGAACACGGCGATATGGGGAAATTATAAGAGGTGCACGAAAACACAGCGATATAGGGGACAGTATGAGACGAGCGCGAATACACGGGGATATTGGGGAAGCCATGAGAGGTGTGTGAACACACAGCGATATAGGGGAAATTATAGGAGGAGTGCGAAAACAGGGTGATATAGGGGAAGGTATGAGAGGTGCACGAAGGCACAGCGATATAGGGGAAGCAATGGGAGGTGCGCCAAAATACAGTGATATAGGTGACGGTATGAGATTTGTATGAAAACACGGTGTGTAGGGGGAGCTATGAGAGGTACGCGAAAACACGGTGATATAGGGGAAAGTATGAGAGGTGCGCGAAAACTTGGCGTAACATGGTAATGCATCAGAAGTGCGAGAAAACACAGCGATGTAGGGGAAGAAATGAGAGGTGCGCGAAAACAGGGCAATATAGTGGAAGCTATGGGATGTGCTCGACAACACGGAGATACAGGGGAATGCATCAGAGGTGCGAGAAAACACAGCGATATAGGGAACGTTATGGGACTTGCGCGAAAACACAGTGATTTAGGGGAAGGTATGAGAGGTCTGCGAGAACACGGCGATATGGGGAAATTATAAGAGGTGCACGAAAACACAGCGATATAGGGGACAGTATGAGACGAGCGCGAATATACGGCGATATTTGGGAAGCCATGAGAGGTGTGTGAAAACACAGCATATAGGGGAAATTATAGGAGGAGTGCGAAAACAGGGCGATATAGGGGAAGGTATGAGAGGTGCACGAAAACACGGTGATATAGGGGAAAGTATGAGAGGTGCGCGAAAACTTGGCGTTACATGGTAATGCATCAGAAGTGCGAGAAAACACAGCGATGTAGGGGAAGACATGAGAGGTGCGCAAAAACAGGGCAATATAATGGAAGCTATGGAATGTGTGCGGAAACAGGGCGATGTGGGGAAGGTATGAGAGGTGTGCGAGAACACAGCGATATAGGGGAAGTATTGAGAGGATCGAATGCATAGCGATCTAGGTGAAGACATGAGAGGTGCGCGAAAACATGGCGATATAGGGGAAGCTATGAGAGGTGAGCAAAAACACGGCGATACAGGGGAAGCTATGAGAGGTGAGCAAAAACACGGCGATACAGGGGATGCTATGAGAGGTGAGCAATAACACAGCGATAAAGGTGAATGTATGGGATGTGCGCGAAAAGACAGCGATATAGGGGAAGCTATGAGAGGTGCGCAAGGCACAGCGATATAGGGGATGCTATGGGAGGTGCGTGAATACACAGCGCTATAGTGGACGTGATGAGATGTGCATGAAAACGCAGTGATATTCGGGAAGGTATGAGAGGTGCACAAAAACACAGCGATATAGGAGAAGTTATGAGATGTGTGCGAAAACACAGCGATATAGGGGAAAGTATGAAAGGTGCACGAAAACGCAGTGATATAAGGGAAGGTATAGGAGATGCGCGAAAACAGGGCGATATAGGTGCAGGTATGAGAGGTGCGCGAAAACTTGGTGTTACAGGGGAATGCATCAGAGGTGCCAGAAAACACAGCGATGTGGTGGAAGACATGAGAGGTGCGCGAAAACAGGGCAATATAGTGGAAGGTATGGGATGTGTGCGAAAACAGGGCGATATAGGGGAAGGTATGAGAGGTGCGCGAAGGCACAGAGATATAGGCGATGCTATGGGAGGTGCGCGAATACACAGCGATATAGGGGACGTTATGAGATGTGCATAAAAACACGGCAATATAGACGAAGTTATGAGAGGTGTGCATAAATACAGCAATACAGGGGAAGTTATGAGAGGTGCGTGAAAACACAGCGATATAAGGGGAGGTATGAGAGTTGCTCGAAAACAGGGCAATATAGGGAAAGGTATGAGACGTGTGCGAAACACAGCAATATAGGGGATGGTATGGGAGATGCACGAAAACACAGTGATATAGGGGAAAACATGAGAGGTGCGTGAAAACACAGCGATATAGGGGACGCTATTGGACATGCGCGAAAACACAGTGATATAGGGGAAGATATGAGAGGTGTGCGAGAGCACGGCGATATAGGTGAAATTATGAGAGGTGCGCGAAAGCACGTTGATACAGGGAACGGTATCAGAAGTGCGAGAACACAGAGCGATATGGGGGAAGTAATGAGAGGAGCGGAAACACAGCGATATAGGTGAAAAAATGAGAGGTGCGCGAAACCACGGCGATATAGGGGAAGGTATGAGAGGTGCGCAAAAACACAGTGATGTAGGCGAAGCCATGGGAGGTGCACGGGAAACAGGGCGATATAGGGGAAGGTATGAGCGATGCGCGAAGGCACAGCGATATAGGGGATGCTAAGGGAGGTGCGTGAATACACAGAGATATATGGGACGTTATGAGATGTGCATCAAAACACGGCTATATTGGGAAAGCCATGAGAGGTGTGCGAAAATACAGCGATATAGGGGACGGTATGGGAGGTGTGCGAAAACAGGGTGACATGGCGGAAGGTATGAGAGGTGCGCGAAGGCACAGCGATATAGGGGATGCTATGGCAGTTGCGCGAATACACAGCGATATATGGGACGTTAAGAGATGTGCATGAAAACACGGCGATATTGGGGAAGCCATGAGAGGTGTGCAAAAATACGGCGATACAGGAGAAATTATGAGAGGTGCATGAAAACACAGCGATATAGGGGAAGGTATGGAAGTTGTGCGAAAACAGGGCGATATAGGGGAAGGTATGAGAGGTGTGCGAAGGCACAGCAATATAAGGGATGCTATGGGAGGTGCGCGAATACACAGTGATATAGGGGACGCTATGAGTTGTGCATGAAAACACGGCAATATAGGGGAAGGTATAAGAGCTGCACAAAAATACAGTGATATTGGAGAAGTTATGAGATGTGCGTGAAAACACAGCGAGATAAGGGAAGGTATGAGACGTGCACGAAAACACAGCGATATTGGGGAAGGTATGGGAGGTGCACGAAAACAGGGCGATATAGGGGAAGTTATGAGAGGTGCGCGAAGGCACAGCGATATAGGAGAAGGTATGAGAGGTGCACGAAAACAGCGATATAGGTGAAGGAATGGGAGGTGCGCGAAAACAGGGCGATACATGGGAAGGTATGAGAGGTGCGCGAAGGCACTGTGATATAAGGGATGCTATGGGAGGTGTGCGAATACACAGCGATATAGAGGACGTTATGAGATGTGCATAACAACACGGCGATATAGGGTAAGTTATGAGAGGTGCGCAAAAACACGGCGATATAGGGGAAGTTAAGAGAGGTGCGTGAAAACACAGCGATTTAGGGGAAGGTATGAGAGGTGCGCGAAAACACAGCGATATACGGGACAGTATGAGATGTGCATGAAGACACGGCGATATCGGGGAAGCCATCAGTGGTGCGAGAAAACACAGTGATATAGGGGACGGTATGAGATGTGCATGAATACATGGCGATATTGGGGATTCCATGAGAGGTGCGCGAAAACACAGCATTATAGGGGAAGGTATGAGAGGTGTGCAAAAACACAGCGATATAGTGGAAGTTATGAGAGGCGCGTGAAAGCACAGTGATATGGGGAATGTATGAGAGGTGCACAAAAACACAGCGATATAGGGGAAGGCATGGGAGGTGCGCGAAAACAGGGCGATATTGGGGAAGGTATGAGAGGTGCGCGAAAACATCGCAATACAGGGGAATGCATCAGAGGTGCGAGAAAACACAGTGATATAGGGGAAGGTATGAGAGCAGCGAAAACACAGCGATATAGGGGAAGACATGAGATGTGTGCGAAAACACAGCGATATAGTGGAAGCTATGAGAGGTGCGCAAAAACACAACGATAAAGGTGAAGCTATATCAGGTGCGAAAAGACAGCGATACAGGTGAAGGCATGCGAGGTGCGCGAAAACACAGCGATGTAGCGGAAGATATGGGAGGTGCGCGAAAACACAGTGATATAGGGGAAGATATGAGAGGTGTGCGAGAGCACGGCGATATAGGTGAAATTATGAGAGGTGCGCGAAAACACGTTGATACAGGGAACTGTTTCAGAAGTGCGAGAACACAGAGCCATATGGGGGAAGTAATGAGAGGAGCGGAAACACAGCGATATAGTTGAAGAAATGAGAGGTGCGCGAAACCACGGCGATATAGGGGAAGGTATGAGCGGTGCGCAAAACACAGCGATGTAGGCGAAGCCATGAGAGGTGCACGGGAAACAGGGCGATATAGGGGAAGGTATGAGCGATGCGCGAAGGCACAGCGATATAGGGGATACGAAGGGAGGTGCGTGAATACACAGAGATATATGGGACGTTATCATATGTGCATGAAAACACGGCTATATTGGGGAAGCCATGAGAGGTGTGCAAAAATACGGCGATATAGGGGAAGGTATGAGAGCTGCGTGAAAACACACTGATATAGGGGAATGTATGAGAGGAGCGCGAAAACAGGGCGATAGAGGGAAGGTTATGAGAGGTGCTGAAAACACGGTGATATTGGGGAAGGTATGAGAGGTGTGCAAAAACACAGCGGTATACGGAAATGCATGAGCGGTGCACGAAAACCGCGATATAGGTGAAGGAATGGGAGGTGCGCGAAAACAGGGTGATATTTGGGAAGGTATGTGAGGTACGCGAAGGCACAGTGATATAAGGGATGCTATGGGATGTGTGCGAATACACAGCGATATAGAGGACGTTATGAGATGTGCATAACAACACGGCGATATAGGGTAAGTTATGAGAGGTGCGCAAAAACACGGCGATATAGGAGAAGTTAAAAGAGGTGCGTGAAAACACAGCGATATAGGGGAAGGTATGAGAGGTGCGCGAAAACACAGTGGTATAGGGGACGGTATGAGATGTGCATGAAGACACGGTGATATCGGGGAAGCCATCAGTGGTGCGAGAATACACAGTGATATAGGGGATGGTATGAGATGTGCATGAATACATGGCGATATTGGGGATTCCATGAGAGGTGTGCAAAAACACAGCGATATAGGAGAAGGTATGGGAGGTGCGCGAAAACAGGGCGATATTGGGGAAGGTATGAGAGGTGCGCGAAAACATCGCAATGCAGGGGAATGCATCAGAGGTGCGAGAAAACACAGTGATATAAGGGAAGTTATGAGAGCAGCGAAAACACAGCGATATAGGGGAAGACATGAGATGTCCGCGAAAACACGGCGATATAGTGGAAGCTATGAGAGGTGCCCAAAAACACAGCGATAAAGGTGAAGCTATATCAGGGTGCGAAAAGACAGCGATATAGGTGAAGGCATGAGAGGTGTGCGAAAACACAGCGATGTAGCGGAAGCTATGGGATGTGCGCAAAAACACAGCGATATAGGGGAATGTATGAAATATGCATGAAACACGGCGATATCGGGGATGCCATGAGAGATGCGCAAAAACACGGCTATATAGGGAAAAGTATGAGAGGTGCGCAAAAACACAGCAATACAGGGGAATGCATCAGAGGTGCAAGAAAACACAGCGATACAGGGGACGTTATGAGAGGAGCGAAAACAGAGCGAAATAGGGGAAGGCATGAGAGGTGCGCGAAAACAGGACAATATAGTGGAAGCTATGGGATGTGTGCGAAAACAGGGCGATATAGGAGAAGGTATGAGAGGTGCACGAAAACACAGCGATTTAGAGGAAGGTATGGGTGATGCGCGAAAGCACAGCGATATAAGGGACGGTATGAGATGTGCATGAATACAAGGCAATATTGGGGAAGCCATGAGAGATGCGCGAAAACACAGCAATATAGGGGAAGGTATGAGAGGTGCACGAAAACACAACGATAAAAGGGAAGGTATAGGAGGTGCGCGAAAACAGGACGATATAGGAGAAGGTATGAGATGTGCGTGAAGGCACAGCGATATAGGGGATTCTATGGGAGGTGCGCGAATACACAGCAATATGGGGGACGTTATGAGATGTGATTGAAAACACGGCGATATAGGGGAAGGTATGAGAGGTGCGCAAAAATACAGCGATAAAGGAGAAGTTATGAGAGGTGCGTGAAAACACAGTGATATAGGGGAAGGTATGAGAGGTGCACGAAAACACAGCGATATAGAGGAAGGTATGGGAGGTGCGCGAAAACACAGTGATATAGGGGAAGACATGAGAGTGCTCGAAAACAGGGCTATATAGTGGAAGTTATGGGATATGCGCGAAAACATGGCGATACAGGGAAAGGTATGAAAGGTGACCGAAAACACAGCGATACAGGGGATGCTATGGGACGTGCGTGAAAACACAGTGATATAGTGGAAGTTATGAGAGGTGTGCAAGAACATGGCTATATAGGGGAAATTATGAGAGGTCCGCGAAAACACGGCGATATATGAGAAGTTATGAGAAGTGAGTGAAAACACAGCGATATAGGTGAAAGTATGAGAGGTGCGCGAAAACACAGCGACGTGGGCGTAGCTATGGGAGGTGCGCGAAAGCACAGCGATATAAGGGACAGTATGAGATCTGCATGAATACACGGCAATATTGGGGAAGCCATGAGAGATGCGCGAAAACACAGCAATATAGGGGAAGGTATGAGAGGTGCACGAAAACACAACGATAAAAGGGAAGGTATGGGAGGTGTGCGAAAACAGGACGATATAGGGGAAGGTATGGGAGGTGCACGAATATACAGCAATATGGGGGACATTATGAGATGTGATTGAAAACACGGTGATATAGGGGAAGGTATGAGAGGTGCGCAAAACTACAGCGATATAGGAGAAGTTATGAGAGGTGCGTGAAAACATGGCAATATAGTGGAAGGTATGGGATGTGTGCGAAAACAGGGCGATATAGGGGAAGGTATGAGAGGTGCGTGAAGGCACAGCGATATAGGGGATGCTATGGGAGGTGCGCAAATACACAGCGATATAGGGGACGTTTCGAGATGTGCATAAAAACACGTCAATATAGGGGAAGTTATGAGAGGTGTGCAAAAATACAGCAATACAGGGGAAGTTATGAGAGGTGCGTGAAAACACAACGATATAAGGGGAGGTATGAGAGGTACACGAAAACACAGCGATTTAGAGGAAGGTATGGGAGGTGCGCGAAAACACAGCGATATAGGGGAAGGTATGAGAGGTGCGTGAAGGCACAGTGATATAGGGGACGGTATGAGATGTGCATGAAAACATGGAGATATCGGGGAAGAAATGAGAGATGCGTGAAAACCCGGTGATATAGGGGAAAGTATGAGAGGTGCGCAAAAACACGGCGATACAGGGGAATGCATCAGAGGTGCGAGAAAACACAGCGATATAGGGGAAGTTATGAGAGAAGCAAAAACACAGCGATGTAGGGGAGACATGAGAGGTGCACGAAAACAGGGCAATGTAGTGAGAGCTATGGGATGTGCATGAAAACAGGGCGATATAGGGGAAGGTATGAGAGCTGCGCGAAAACACAGCAATATGGGGACTCCATGGGACGTGCGTGAAAACACAGTGATATAGGGGAAGGCATGCGGCTGCGCGAGATCACAGCGATATAGGGGAACGTAGGAGAGGTGCGCGAAAACACGGCGATACAGGAGAATATATCAGATGTGCGAGAAAACACAGCGATATAGGGGAATTAATGAGAAGAGCGAAAACATAGCGATCTAGGTGAAGACATGAGAGGTGCGCGAAAACACGGCGATATAGGGGAAGCTATGAGAGGTGAGCAAAAACATGGCGATATAGGGGAATCTATGAGAGGTGAGCAATAACACAGTGATAAAGGTGAAGCTATGGGATGTGCGCGAAAAGACAGCGATATGGGAGAAGTTATGAGAGGTGCGTGAAAACACAGCGATATAGGGGGAGGTATGAGAGGTGCACGAAAACACAGCGATATGGGGGAAGGTATGGATGGTGCGTGAAAACAGGGCGATATAGGGGAAGTTATGAGAGATGCACGAAGGCACAGCAATATAGGGGATGCTATGGGAGGTGCGCAAAAACAGGGCAATATAGTGGAAGCTATGGGATGTGCGCGACAACACGGAGATACAGGGGAATGCATCAGAGGTGCGAGAAAACACAGCGATATAGGGAACGCTATGGGAACTGCGCAAAAACACAGTGATTTAGGGGAAGGTATGAGAGGTCTGCGAGAACACGGCGATATGGGGAAATTACAAGAGGTGCACGAAAACACAGCGATATAGGGGACGGTATGAGACGAGCGCGAATACACGGCGGTATTGGGGAAGCCATGAGAGGTGCGTGAAAACACAGCGATATAGGGGAAATTATAGGAGGAGCGCGAAAACAGGGCGATATAGGTGACGGTATGAGATGTGTATGAAAACACGGTGATATAGGGGAAGCTATGAGAGGTACGTGAAAACACGGTGATATAGGGGAAAGTATGAGAGGTGCGCGAAAACTTGGCGTTACATGGGAATGCATCAGAAGTGCGAGAAAACACAGCGATGTAGGGGAAGACATGAGAGGTGCGCGAAAACAGGGCAATATAGTGGAAGCTATGGAATGTGCGTGAAAACGGGGCGATATGGGGAAGGTATGAGAGGTGTGCGAGAACACAGCGATATAGGGTACTCTATGGGAGGTGCGCGAATACACAGCGACATCGGGGACGTTAAGAGATGTGCATGAAAACACGACGATATTGGGCAAGCCATGAGAGGTGCACAAAAATACAGCGATATAGGAGAAGTTATGAGAGGTGCGTGCAAACACAGCGATATATGGGGAGGTATGAGAGGTGCACGAAAACACAGCGATATAGGGGAATGTATGGGAGATTCGCGAAAACAGGGCTATATAGGGGAAGGTAATAGAGGTCCGCGAAGGCACAGCAATATAGGGGATGCTATGGGAGGTGCATGAAAACACAGCGATATAGGGGAATGTATGGGAAGTGCGCGAAAACAGGGCGATATAGGGGAAGGCAAGAGAGGTGTGCGAAGGCACTTCTATATAGGGGATGCTATGGGAGGTGCGCGAAAACACAGTGATATAGGAGAAGACATGAGAGGTGCACAAAAGCAGGGCAATATAGTGGAAGCTATGGGATGTGCCCGAAAACACGGCGATACAGAGGAATGCATCAGAGTTGCGTGAAAACACAGCGATTTTGGGAACGCTATGGGACGTGCGCAAAAACACAGTGATATAGGGGAAGGTATGAAAGGTCTGTGAGAACACGGCGATATAGAAGAAATTATAAGAGGTGTGCGAAAGCATGGTGATACTGGGGACTGTTTCAGAGGTGCGAGAAAACACAGCGATATAGGGGAAGTAATGATTGGAGCGAAAACATAGCGATATAGGTGAAGACATGCGAGGTGTGCGAAAAAACGGCGATATAGGGGAAGCTATGAGAGATGAGCAATAACACAGCGATAAAGGTGAAGCTATGGGATGTGCGCAAAAAGACAGCGATATAGGGGAAGGTATGAGAGGTGTGCAAAAACAGCGATGTAGGCGAGGCTATGGGAGGTGTGCGAAAACACAGCGATATAGGGGACGGTATGAGACGTGCACGAAGGCACAGCTATATAGGGGCTGCTATGGGAGGTGCACTAAAACACAGTGATGTAGGGGACGGTATGAAATGTGTATGAAAACATGGTGATATAGGGGAAGCTATGAGAGGTACACGAAAACTTGGCGTTACATGGGAATGCATCAGAAGTGCGAGAAAACAGAGTGATGTAGGGGAGGACATGAGAGTTCCGCGAAAACAGGGCAATATAGTGGAAGCTATGGGATGTGCGCGAAAACAGGGCGATATAGGGGAAGGTATGAGAGGTGCGTGAAAACATAGCGATTTTAGGGGACGCTATGGGACGTGCGCGAAAACACAGTGATATAGGGGAAGGTCTGAGAGGTGCACAAAAACACAGAGATATAGGGGAAGTTATGAGAGGCGCGCAAAAATACAGCAATGTAGGAGAAGTTATGAGAGGTGTGTGAAAACACAGCGATATAGGGGAAGGTATGAGAGGTGCGTGAAAACGGCGATATAGGGGAAGGTATGAGAGGTGCGCAAACGCACAGCGATATAGGGGATGCTATGGGAGGTGCGTGAATACACAGCGATATAGGGGACGTTATGAGATGTGCATAACAATACGGCGATATAGGGGAAACTATGAGAGGTGAGCAATAACACAGCGATAAAGGTGAATCTATGTGATGTGCGCGAAAAGATAGCGATATAGGGGAAGCTATGAGAGGTGTGTGAAAAGACAGCGATATAGGGGACGCTATTGGACGTGCGCGAAAACACAGAGATATAGGGGAAGATATGAGAGGTGTGCGAGAACACGGCGATACAGGGGAATGTATCAGAGGTGCGAGACACAGAGCGATATAGGGGAAGTAATGAGAGGAGCGGAAACACAGCGATATAGGTGAAGACATGAGAATTGCGTGAAAACACAGCGATATTGGGGAAGCCATGAGAGGTGTGTGAAAAGACACCGATATAGGGGAAGGTATGGGAGGTGTGCGAAAACAGGGCGATATAGGGGAAGATATGAGAGGTGAGCGACAGCACAGCGGTATAGGGGACGCTATGGAAGTGCGCGAATACCCAGCAATATAGGGGACATTAACAGACGTGCATGAAAACACGGCGATATTGGGGAAGCCACGAGAGGTGCACAAAAATACAGCGATATGGGAGAAGTTCTGAGAGGTGCGTGAAAACACAACGATATTGGGGGAGGTATGAGAGGTGCACGAAAACATGGCGATATAGGGGAAGGTATGAGAGGTGCACGAAGGCCCAGCAATATAGGCGATGCTATGGGAGGTGCGCAAAAACACTGCGATACAGGGGAAGCTATGACAGATGAGCAATAACACAGCAATAAAGGTGAATCTATGGGATGTGCGCGAAAAATCAGCGATATAGGGGAAGGTATGAGAGGTGCGCAAGGCGCATCGATATAGGGGGAGGTATGAGAGGTGCATGAAAACACAGCGATATAGGGGAAGGTATGGAAGGTGCTCGAAAACAGGGTGATATAGATGAAGTTATGAGAGGTATGTGAAGGCACAGCAATATAGGGGATGCTATGGAAGGTGCGCGAAAACACAGTGATATAGGGGAAGACATGAGAGGTGCGCGAAAACATGGCAATATAGGGGAAGCTATGAGAGGTGAGCAAAAACACGGTGATACAGGGGAAGCTATGAGAGGTGAGCAATAACACAGCGATAGTGAATCTATGGGATGTGCGCAAAAAGACAGCGATTAAGGGGAAGGAATGAGAGGTGCGCAAGGCACAGTGATATAGGGGATGTATGGGAGGTGCGTGAATACACAGCGATATAGGGGACGTGATGAGATGTGCATGAAAACGCAGCGATATTAGGGAAGTTATGAGAGGTGCACAAATTCACAGCGATATAGGAGAAGTTATGAGAGGTGTGTGAAAACACAGCGATATAGGGAAGGTATGAGAGGTGCACGAAAACAGCGATATAGGTGAAGGAATGGCAGGTGCGCGAAACCGGGGCGATATAGATGAATGACTGCGAGGAGCACGAAAACAGGGCGATATAGGGGAAGATATGAGAGGTGCGCGAAGGCACAGCGTAATAGGGGATGCTATGGGAGGTGCGCGAATACACAGCGATATAGGGGACGTTATGAGATGTGCATAACAATACAGCGATATGAGGGAAGTTATAAGAGGTGCGCAAAAATACGGCGATGTAGGGGAAGCTATGAGAGGTGAGCAATAACACAGCGATAAAGGTGAATCTATGCGATGTGCGCGAAAAGACAGCGATATAGGGAAGGGTATGAGAGGTGTGTGAAAAAACTGCGATATAGGGGACGGTATGAGAGGTGTGTGAAAACACAGCGATATAGGGGACGGTACGAGATGTGCATGAGTACACGGCGATAGTCGGGAAACCATGAGAGTTGTGCGAAAACAGGGCGATATAGAGGAAGTTATGAGAGGTGAGCAGAAGTACGGCGATATAGGGGACGTTATGAGATGTGCATGAAAAGACGGCGATATACGGAAAGGTATGAGAGGTGCACGAAGGCACAGCGATATAAGGGATGCTATGGGAGGTGCGCGAAAACACAGTGATATAGGGGACGGTATGAGATGTGTATGAAAACACGGCGATATATGGGAAGCTATGAAAGGTGCGCGAAAACACAACGATATAGGGGAAAGTATGAGAGGTGCGCGAAAACTTGGCATTACAGGCAAATGCATCAGAGGTGCGAGAAAAGACAGCGATGTAGGGGAAGACATGAGAGGTGCGCAAAAAAAGGGCAATATAATGGAAGCTATGGGATGTGCGCAAAAACAGGGCGATGTAGGGGAAGTTAAGAGAGCTGCGCGAAAGCACAGCGATATAGGGGAATCTATGGGACGTGCGCGAAAACACACTGATATAGGGGAAGGTTAAGAGATGTGCGAGAACACGGCGATATAGGGGAAATTATGAGAGGTGCGCAAAAACACGGCGATACGGGAGAATGTATCAGACGTGCGAGGAAACACAGCGATATAGGAGAAGTAATGAGAGGAGCAAAAACATAGCGATCTCGGTGAAGACATGAGAGGTGCACGAAAACACGGCGATATGGGGGAAACTATGAGAGGTGAGCAAAAACACTGCGATACAGGGGAAGCTATGAGAAGTGAGCAATAACACAGCGATAAAGGTGAATCTATGGGATGAGCGCGAAAAGACAGCGATATAGGGGAAGCTATGAGAGGTGCGCAAGGCACAGCGATATAGGGGATGCTATGGGAGGTGCGTGAATACACAGCGATATAGGGAACGTGATGAGATTTGCATGAAAACGCAGCAATATTAGGGAAGGTATGAGAGGTGCACAAAAACACAGCGATATAGGAAAAGTTATGAGAGGTGTGCGAAAACACAGCGATATAGGGGAAGGTATGGGAGGTGCACGAATACACAGCGATATAGGGGACATTATGAGATGTGCATAAAAACACGGCGATATTGGGGAAGTTATGAGGGGTGAGCAATAATACAGCAATATAGCAGAAGTTATTAGAGGTGCGTGAAAACACAGCGATATAGGGGGAGGTATGAGAGGTACACGAAAACACAGCAATATAGGGGAAGGTATGGGAGGTGCTCGAAAGCAGGGTGATATAGGGGAAGTTATGAGAGGTGCGTGAAAACCCAGCGATATAGGAGACGTTATGAGATGTGCATGAAAACACGGCGTTATAGGGGAAGGTATGAGAGGTGCACGAAAATGCAGCGTTATAAGGGCAGGTATAGGAGGTGCGTGATAACAGGGCGCTATAGGGGAAGGTATGGGAGGTGCGTGAAAACACAGCGATATAGGGGAAGGTATGAGAGGTGCACAAAAGCACATTCGATATAGGGGATGCTATGGTAGGTGAGCAAAAACACAGCGATATAGGAGACGGTATGCGATGTGCATAAAAACGTGGCGATATAGGGGAAAGTATGAGAGGTGCGCGAAAACTTGGCATTACAAGGGAATGCATCAGAGGTGCCAGAAAACACAGCGATGTAGTGGAATACATGAGAGGTGCGCGAAAACAGGGCAATATAGTGGAAGCTATGGGACGTGCATGAAAATTGGGCGATATAGGGGAAGGTATGAGAGGTTCGCGAAAACACAGCGATATAGGGGACGCAATGGGACGTTCGCGAAAACACAGTGATATAGGGGAAGGTATGAGAGGTGTGCAAGAACACGGCGATATCGGGGAAATTATGAGAGGTGTGCGAAAACACGGCGATACGGGCGAATGTATCAGATGTGCGAGAAAACACAGCGATATAGGGGAAGTATTGAGAGGAGCGAAAACATAGCGATCTAGGTGAAGACATGAGAGGTGCGCAAAAACACGGCGATATGGGGGAAGCTATGAGAGGTGAGCAAAAACACGACGATACAGGGGAAGCTATGAGAGGTGAGCAATAACACAGCGATAAAGGTGAATCTATGGGATGAGCGCGAAAAGACAGCGATATAGGGGAAGCTATGAGAGGTGCGCAAGGCACAGCGATATAGGGGATGCTATGGGAGGTGCGTGAATACACAGCGATATAGGGAACGTGATGAGATTTGCATGAAAACGCAGCGATATTAGGGAAGGTATGAGAGGTGCACAAAAACACAGCGATATAGGAAAAGTTATGAGAGGTGTGCGAAAACACAGCGATATAGGGGAAGGTATGGGAGGTGCACGAATACAGAGCGATATAGGGGACATTATGAGATGTGCATAAAAACACGGCGATATTGGGGAAGTTATGAGGGGTGAGCAATAATACAGCAATATAGCAGAAGTTATTAGAGGTGCGTGAAAACACAGCGATATAGGGGGAGGTATGAGAGGTACACGAAAACACAGCAATATAGGGGAAGGTATGGGAGGTGCTCGAAAGCAGGGTGATATAGGGGAAGTTATGAGAGGTGCGTGAAAACCCAGCGATATAGGAGACGTTATGAGATGTGCATGAAAACACGGCGTTATAGGGGAAGGTATGAGAGGTGCACGAAAATGCAGCGTTATAAGGGCAGGTATAGGAGGTGCGTGAAAACACAGCGATATAGGGGAAGGTATGAGAGGTGCACAAAAGCACATTCGATATAGGGGATGCTATGGTAGGTGAGCAAAAACACAGCGATATAGGAGACGGTATGCGATGTGCATAAAAACGTGGCGATATAGGGGAAAGTATGAGAGGTGCGCGAAAACTTGGCATTACAAGGGAATGCATCAGAGGTGCCAGAAAACACAGCGATGTAGTGGAATACATGAGAGGTGCGCGAAAACAGGGCAATATAGTGGAAGCTATGGGACGTGCATGAAAATTGGGCGATATAGGGGAAGGTATGAGAGGTTCGCGAAAACACAGCGATATAGGGGACGCAATGGGACGTTCGCGAAAACACAGTGATATAGGGGAAGGTATGAGAGGTGTGCAAGAACACGGCGATATCGGGGAAATTATGAGAGGTGTGCGAAAACACGGCGATACGGGCGAATGTATCAGATGTGCGAGAAAACACAGCGATATAGGGGAAGTATTGAGAGGAGCGAAAACATAGCGATCTAGGTGAAGACATGAGAGGTGCGCAAGGCACAGCGATATAGGGGATGCTATGGGAGGTGCGTGAATACACAGCGATATAGGGAACGTGATGAGATTTGCATGAAAACGCAGCGATATTAGGGAAGGTATGAGAGGTGCACAAAAACACAGCGATATAGGAAAAGTTATGAGAGGTGTGCGAAAACACAGCGATATAGGGGAAGGTATGGGAGGTGCACGAATACACAGCGATATAGGGGACATTATGAGATGTGCATAAAAACACGGCGATATTGGGGAAGTTATGAGGGGTGAGCAATAATACAGCAATATAGCAGAAGTTATTAGAGGTGCGTGAAAACACAGCGATATAGGGGGAGGTATGAGAGGTACACGAAAACACAGCAATATAGGGGAAGGTATGGGAGGTGCTCGAAAGCAGGGTGATATAGGGGAAGTTATGAGAGGTGCGTGAAAACCCAGCGATATAGGAGACGTTATGAGATGTGCATGAAAACACGGCGTTATAGGGGAAGGTATGAGAGGTGCACGAAAATGCAGCGTTATAAGGGCAGGTATAGGAGGTGCGTGATAACAGGGCGCTATAGGGGAAGGTATGGGAGGTGCGTGAAAACACAGCGATATAGGGGAAGGTATGAGAGGTGCACAAAAGCACATTCGATATAGGGGATGCTATGGTAGGTGAGCAAAAACACAGCGATATAGGAGACGGTATGCGATGTGCATAAAAACGTGGCGATATAGGGGAAAGTATGAGAGGTGCGCGAAAACTTGGCATTACAAGGGAATGCATCAGAGGTGCCAGAAAACACAGCGATGTAGTGGAATACATGAGAGGTGCGCGAAAACAGGGCAATATAGTGGAAGCTATGGGACGTGCATGAAAATTGGGCGATATAGGGGGAGGTATGAGAGGTGCGCTAAAACACAGCGATGTAGTGGAATACATGAGAGGTGCGCGAAAACAGGACGATACAGGGAAATGCATCAGAGATGCGAAAAAACACAGTGATATAGGGGAAGGTATGAGAGGTGCGCGAAAACACGGCGATATAGGGAAAATTATGAGAGGTGCGCGAAAACACGACGATACGGGAGCATGTATCAGATGTGCAAGAAAACACAGCGATATAGGGGAAGTATTGAGAGGAGTGAAAACATAGCAACCTAGGAGACGACATGAGAGGTGCACGAAAACACGGCGATATAGGGGAAGGTATGAGAGGTGCGCGAAGGCACAGCGATGTAGGGGATGTTATGGGAGGTGCGCGAATACACAGCGATATAGGGGACGTTATGAGATGTGCATAACAACACGGCGATATAGGGGAAGTTATGAGAGGTGCGCAAAAACATGGTGATACAGGGGAAGCTATGAGAGGTGAGCAATAACACAGCGATAGTGAATCTATGGGATGTGCGCAAAAAGACAGCGATTTAGGGGAAGGAATGAGAGGTGCGCAAGGCACAGGGATATAGGGGATGTATGGTAGGTGCGTGAATACACAGCGATATAGGGGACGTGATGAGATGTGCATGAAAACGCAGCGATATTAGGGAAGTTATGAGAGGTGCACAAAAACACAGCGATATAGGAGAAGTTATGAGAGGTGTGTGAAAACACAGCGATGTTGGGAAGGTATGAGAGGTGCACGAAAACAGCGATATAGGTGAGTGACTGCGAGGAGCATGAAAACAGGGCGATATAGGGTAAGATATGAGATGTGCATAAAAATACGGCGATATAGGTGAAGTTATGAGAGGTGCGCAAAAACACGGCGATGTAGGGGAAGCTATGAGATGTGAGCAATAACACAGCGATAAAGGTGAATCTATGCGATGTGCGTGAAAAGACAGCGATATAGGGAAAGGTATGAGAGGTGTGTGAAAACACAGCGATATAGGGGACGGTATGAGAGGTGTGTGAAAACACAGCGATATAGGCGACGGTACGAGATGTGAATGAATACACGGCGATAGTCGGGAAACCATGAGAGTTGTGCGAAAACACAGCGATATAGGGGAAGTTATGAGAGGTGTGCGAAAACAGGGCGATATAGAGGAAGTTATGAGAGGTGAGCAAAAGTACGGCGATATAGGGGACGTTATGAGATGTGCAGGAAAACACGGCGATATACGGAAAGGTATGAGAGGTGCACGAAGGCACAGGGATATAGGGGATGCTATGGGAGGTGCGCGAAAACACAGTGATATAGGGGACGTTATGAGATGTGTATGAAAACACGGCCATATATGGGAAGCTATGAGAGGTGCGCGAAAACACGGCGATATAGGGGAAAGTAGGAGAGGTGCGCGAAAACTTGGCGTTACAGGCGAATGCATTAGAGGTGCGAGAAAACGCAGCAATATAGGGGAAGACATGAGAGGTGCCCGAAAACAGGGCAATATAGTGGAAGCTATGGGATGTGCGCAAAAACAGGGCGATGTAGTGGAAGGTAAGAGAGCTGTGCGAAAGCGCAGCGATATAGGGGACTCTATGGGACGTGCGCGAAAACACAGTGACATAGGGGAAGGTATGAGAGGTGTGCGAAAACACGGCGATACGGGAGAATGTATCAGACGTGCGAGAAAACACAGCGATATAGGGGAAGTAATGAGAGGAGGAAAAACATAGCGATCTTGGTGAAGACATGAGAGGTGTGCGAAAACACGGCGATATGGGGGAAGCTATGAGAGGTGAGAAAAAACACGGCGATATAGGGGAAGATATGAGAGGTGAGCAATAACACAGCGATAAAGGTGAATCTATGGGATGAGGGCGAAAAGGCAGCGATATAGGGGAAGCTATGAGAGGTGCGCAAGGCACAGCGATATAGGAAACGTGATGAGATGTGCACGAAAACGCAGTGAATTAGGGAAGGTATGAGAGGTGCACAAAAACACAGCGATATAGGGGACGGTATGAGAGATGCGTGGAAACCCAGCGATATGGGGGAGATTATGAGATGTGCATGAAAATACGGCGATATAGGGGAAGGTATGAGAGGTGCGCAGAGGCACAGCGATATAGGGAATGTTATGGGAGGTGCACGAATACACAGCGAAATAGGGGACGTTATGAGATGTGCATGTAAACACAGCGATATAGGGGAAGGTATGAGAGGTGCACGAAAACGCAGCGATACAAGGGAAGGTATAGGAGGTGCGCAAAAACAGAGCGATATAGGGGAAGGTATGAGAGGTGCACGAAGGCACAGCGATATAGGGGATGCTATGGGAGGTGCGTGAAAACACAGTAATATAGGGGACGGTATGAGATGTGTATAAAAACACGGCGATATAGGTGGGCGGTATCAGATGTGCGAGAAAACACAGCGATATAGGGGAAGGATTGAGAGGAGCGAAAACATAGCGATCTAGGTGAAGACATGAGAGGTGCGCGAAAACACGGCGATATGGGGGAAGCTATGAGAGGTGAGCAAAAACACGGCGATACAGGGGAAGCTATGAGAGGTGAGCAATAACAGAGTGATAAAGGTGAATCTATGGGATGAGCGCGAAAAGACAGCGATATAGGGGAAGCTATGAGAGGTGCGCAAGGCACAGCGATATAGGGGATGCTATGGGAGGTGCGTGAATACACAGCGATATAGGGAACGTGATGAGATGTCCATGAAAACGCAGCGATATTAGGGAAGGTATGAGAGGTGCACAAAAACACAGTGATATAGTAGAAGTTATGAGAGGTGTGCGAAAGCACAGCGATATAAGGGAAGGTATGGGAGGTGCACTAATACACAGCGATATAGGGGAATTTATGAGATGTGCATAAAAACACGGCGATATAGGGGACGGTATGAGATGTGCATGAATACACGGCGATAGACGAGAAACAATGAGAGGTGTTCAAAAACACAGCGATATAGGGGAATTTATGAGATGTGCATAAAAACACAGCGATATAGGGGACGGTATGAGATGTGCATGAATACACGGCGATAGACGAGAAACAATGAGAGGTGTTCAAAAACACAGCGATATAGGGAAAGTTATGAGACGTGCGTGAAGACACAGTGATATAGGGGAAGGTATGAGAGGAGCGCGAAAACAGGGCGATATAGGGGAAGTTATGAGAGATGCGTGGAAACCCAGCGATATGGGGGAGATTATGAGATGTGCATGAAAATACGGCGATATAGGGGAAGGTATGAGAGGTGCGCAGAGGCACAGCGATATAGGGAATGCTATGGGAGGTGCACGAATACACAGCGAAATAGGGGACGTTATGAGATGTGCATGTAAACACAGCGATATAGGGGAAGGTATGAGAGGTGCACGAAAACGCAGCGATACAAGGGAAGGTATAGGAGGTGCGCAAAAACAGAGCGATATAGGGGAAGGTATGAGAGGTGCACGAAGGCACAGCGATATAGGGGATGCTATGGGAGGTGCGCGAATACACAGTAATATAGGGGACGGTATGAGATGTGTATAAAAACACGGCGATATAGGTGGGCGGTATCAGATGTGCGAGAAAACACAGCGATATAGGGGAAGTATTGAGAGGAGCGAAAACATAGCGATCTAGGTGAAGACATGAGAGGTGCTCGAAAACTCGGCGATATGGGGGAAGCTATGAGAGGTGAGCAAAAACACGGCGATACAGGGGAAGCTATGAGAGGTGAGCAATAACAGAGTGATAAAGGTGAATCTATGGGATGAGCGCGAAAAGACAGCGATATAGGGGAAGCTATGAGAGGTGCGCAAGGCACAGCGATATAGGGGATGCTATGGGAGGTGCGTGAATACACAGCGATATAGGGAACATGATGAGATGTCCATGAAAACGCAGCGATATTAGGGAAGTTATGAGAGGTGCGCAATAATACAGCAATATAGCAGAAGTTATTAGAGGTGCGTGAAAACACAGCGATATAGGGGGAGGTATGAGAGGTACACGAAAAAACAGCGATATAGGGGAAGGTGTGCGAGGTGCTCGAAAGCAGGGTGATATAGGGGAAGTTATGAGAGGTGTGTGAAAACCCAGCGATATAGGGGACGTTATGAGATGTGCATGAAAACACGGCGATATAGGGGAAGGTATGAGAGGTGCAAAAAGGCACATTCGATATAGGGGATGCTATGGTAGGTGCGCAAAAGCACAGCGATATAGGAGACGGGATGAGATGTGCATAAAAACGTGGCGATATAGGGGGAGGTATGAGAGGTGCGCGTAAACACGGCGATATAGGGGAAAGTATGCGAGGTGCGCGAAAACTTGGCATTACAAGGGAATGCATCAGAGGTGCCAGAAAACACAGCGATTTAGTGGAATACATGAGAGCTGCGCGAAAACAGGGCGATAAAGGGGAAGGTATGAGAGGTGCACGAAGGCACAGCAATATAGGGGATGCTATGGGAGGTGTGCGAAAACACAGCGATATAGGAGACGGTATGAGATGTGCATAAAAACATGGCCATATAGGGTGAGGTATGAGAGGTGCGCGTAAACACGGCGATATAATGGAAAGTATGAGAGGTGCGCGAAAACTTGGCGTTACAGGGGAATGCATCAGAGGTGCCAGAAAACACAGTGATGTAGTGGAATACATGAGAGGTGCGCGAAAACTGGGCAATATAGTGGAAGCTATGGGACGTGCATGAAAATTGGGCGATATAGGGGAAGGTATGAGAGGTGCGCAAAAACACAGCGATATAGGGGACGCAATGGGAAGTCTGCGAAAACACAGTGATGTAGGGAAAGGTATGAGAGGTGTGCGAGAACACGGCGATATATGGGAAATTATGAGAGGTGTGCGAAAACACGGCGATACGGGAGAATGTATCAGATGTGCTAGAAAACAGCGATATAGGGGAAGTATTGAGAGGAACGAAAACATAGCGATCAAGGTGAAGACAAGAGAAGGGCGCGAAAACACGGCGATGTAAGGGAAGCTATGAGAGGTGAGCAAAAACAGGGCGATACAGGGAAGCTATGAGAGGTGAGCAATAACGCAGCGATAAAGGTGAATCTATGGGATGTGCGGGAAAAGACAGCGATATAGGGGAAGCTATGAGAGGTGCGCAAGGCACAGCGATATAGGGGATGCAATGGGAGGGGCATGAATACACAGCGATATAGTGGATGTGATGAGATGTGCATGAAAACTCAGCGATATTAGGGAAGTTATGTGAGGTGCCCAAAAACACAGCGATATAGGGGAAGGAATGGGAGGTGTACGAATACACAGCGATATAAGGGAAGGTATAGGAGGTGGGCGAAAACAGGGCGATATAGGGGAAGGTATGGGATGTGCACGAAGGCACAGCGATATAGGGGATGTTATGGGAGGTGCACGAATACACAGTGAAATAGGGGACATTATGTGATGTGCATAAAAAAACGACAATATAGGGGAAGTTATGAGAGGTGCGCAAAAATACAGCAATATATGAGAATTTATGAGAGGTGCTTGAAAACACAGCGATATAGGGGGAGGTATGAGAGGTAAAAGAAAACACAGCGATATAGGGGAAGGTATGGAAGGGGCTCGAAAGCAGGGCGATATAGGGGAAGTTATGAGAGGTGAGTAAAAACCCAGCGATATAGGGGACGTTATGAGATGTACATGAAAACACGGCGATATAGGGGAAGGTATGAGAGGTGCGCGAAGGCACAGAGAAATAGGGAATGTTATGGGATGTGCACGAATACACAGTGAAATAGGGGATGTTATGAGATGTGCATGAAAACACAGCGATATAGTGGAAGGTATGAGAGGTGCACGAAAACGCAGTGATATACGGGAAGTTATAGGACGTGCGCGAAAACAGGGCGATATAGGGGAAGGTATGAGAGGTGCATGAAGGCACAGCGATACAGGGGTTGCTATGGGAGGTGCGCGAAAACACAGCGATATAGGAGACGGTATGAGATGTGCATAAAAACATGGCAATATACGGGGAGTTATGAGAGGTGCGCGTAAACACGGCAATATAGGGGAAAGTATGAGAGGTGCGCGAAAACTTGGCGTTACATGGGATTGCATCAGATGTGCCAGAAAACACAGCGATATAGTGGAAGACATGAGAGGTGTGCGAAAACAGGGCAATATAGTGGAAGGTATGGGATGTGCGCGAAAAGAGGGCGATATAGGGGAAGGTATGAGAGGTGTGCGAGAACACGGCGATATTGGGGACATTATGAGAGGTGTGCGAAAACACGGCGATACGGGAGAATGTATCAATTGTGCGAGAAAACACAGCGATATAGGGGAAGTATTGAGAGGAGCGAAAACATAGTGATCTAGGTGAAGACATGACAGGTGAGCAAAAACACGGCGATACAGGGGAAGCTATGAGAGGAGAGCAATAACACAGCGATAAAGCTGAATCTATGGAGATGTGCGCGAAAAGACAGCAATATAGGGGAAGCTATGAGAGGTGCGCAAGGCACAGCGATATAGGGGATGCGATGGAAGGTGTGTGAATATACAGCGATATAGGGGATGTGATGAGATGTGCATGAAAACTCAGCGATATTAGGGAAGGTATGAGAGGTGCACAAAAACACAGTGATATAGGAGAAGTTATGAGAGGTGTGTGAAAACACAGCAATATAGGGGATACTATGGAATGTGCGCAAAAACAGGGCGATATAGGGGGAGGTATGAGAGGTTCGCGAAAACACAGCGATATAGGGGACGGTATGAGATGTGCATAAAAACACGGCGATATAGGGGGAGGTATGAGAAGTACGCTAAAACACAGCGATGTAGTGGAATACATGAGAGGAGCGCGAAAACAGGGCGATATAGGGGAAGTTATGAGAGGTGTGTGAAAACCCAGCGACATTGGGGACGTTATGAGATGTGCATGAAAACACTGTGATATTGGGGAAGGTATGAGCGGTGTGCAAAAACACAGCGATATACGGGAATGCATGAGAGGTGCGCGACGGCACAGTGATATAGGGGATGGTATGGGAGGTGCGCAAATACACAGCGATATAGGGGACGTTATGAGATGTGCGCAAAAATACATCGATATAGGGGAAGGTATGAGAGGTGCGCGAAAACAGCAATGTAGGCAAAGCTATAGGAGGTGCGCGATAACAGGGCTATATACGGGAATGCATGAGAGGTGCGCGAAGGCACAGTGATATAAGGGATGGTATGGGAGTTGCGCAAATACCCAGCGATATAGGGGACCTTATGAGATGTGCATGAAAACACATCAATATAGGGGAAGGTATGAGATGTGTGCAAAAATACATCGATATAGGGGAAGGTATGAGAGGTGCACTAAAACACAGCGATACAGGGGAGGGAATGGGAGGTGTGCGAAAACAGGGCGATATAGGGAAGGTATGAGAGGTGTGCGAGAATACAGCGATGTAGGAGAAATTATGAGAGGTGCGTGACAACACGGCGATACAGGGGAATGTATCAGAGGTGTGAGAAAACACAGCGATATAATGGAAGTAATGACAGGAGCGAAAACATAGCGATATAGGTGAAGACATGAGAGGTGCGTGAAAACACAGTGATATAGGGGAAGCTATGAGAGTTGAGCAAAAACACAGCGATAAAGATGAAGTTATGGGATGTGCGCTAAAAGACAGCGATATAGGGGAATGGTATGAGAGGTGCGCGAAAACACAGCGACGTGGGCGTAGCTATGGGAGCTGCGCGAAAGCACAGCGATATAAGGGACGGTATGAGATGTGCATGAATATACGGCAATATTGGGGAAGCCATGAGAGATGCGCGAAAACACAGCAATATAGGGGAAGGTATGAGAGGTGCACGAAAACACAACGATATAAGGGAAGGTATGAGATGTGCGCGAAGGCACAGCGATATAGGGGATTCTATGGGAGGTGCGCGAATACAGAGCAATATGGGGGACGTTATGAGATGTGATTGAAAACACGGCGATATAGGGGAAGGTATGAGAGGTGCGCAAAAATGCAGCGATATAGAAGTTATGAGAGGTGCGTGAAAACACAGCAATATAGGGGAAGGTATGGGAGGTGCGCGAAAACACAGTGATATAGGGGAAGACATGAGAGTGCTCGAAAACAGGGCTATATAGTGGAAGCTATGGGATATGTGCGAAAGCATGGCGATACAGGGAAAGGTATGAGAGGTGCCCGAAAACACAGCGATACAGGGGATGCTATGGGACGTGCGCGAAAACACAGTGATATAGTGGAAGTTATGAGAGGTGTGCAAGAACATGACTATATAAGGGAAATTATGAGAGGTCCGCGAAAACACGGCGATATATGAGAAGTTATGAGAAGTGAGTGAAAACACAGCGATATAGGTGAAGGTATGAGAGGTGCGCGAAAACACAGCGACGTGGGCATAGCTATGGGAGGTGCGCGAAAGCACAGCGATATAAGGGACGGTATGAGATGTGCATGAATACACGGCAATATTGGGGAAGCCATGAGAGATGCGCAAAAACACAGCAATATAGGGGAAGGTATGAGAGGTGCACGAAAACACAACGATAAAAGGGAAGGTATGGGACGTGCGCGAAAACACAGTGATATAGTGGAAGGTATCAGAGGTGTGTAAGAACATGGCTATATAGGGGAAATTATGAGAGGTCCGCGAAAACACGGCGATATATGAGAAGTTATGAGAGGTGAGTGAAAACACAGTGATATAGGGGAAGGTGTGAAGGTATGAGAGGTGCACGAAAACACAGCGATATAGGGGAAGGTATGAGAGGTGCGCGAAGGCACAGTGATATAGGGGACGGTATGAGATGTGCATGAAAACACGGAGATATCGGGGAAGAAATGAGAGATGCGTGAAAACACGGCGATATAGGGGAAAGTATGAGAGGTGCGCAAAAACACGGCGTTACAGGGGAATGCATCAGAGGTGCGAGAAAACACAGCGATATAGGGGAAGTTATGAGAGAAGCAAAAACACAGCGATGTAGGGGAGACATCAGAGGTGCACGAAAACAGGGCAATGTAGTGAGAGCTATGGGATGTGCATGAAAACAGGGCGATATAGGGGAAGGTATGAGAGCTGCGCGAAAACACAGCAATATAGGGGACTCCATGGGACGTGCGTGAAAACACAGTGATATAGGGGAAGCTATGCGAGCAGCGCGAGAACACGGCGATATAGGGGAAAGTAGGAGAGGTCCGCGAAATCTTGGCGTTATAGGGGAATGCATCAGAGGTGTGAGAAAACACAGCAATGTAGGGGAAGGCATGAGAGGTGTGCGAAAACAGGGCAATGTAGTGGAAGCTAAGGGACGTGCGCGAAAACACAGTGATATAGGGGAATTAATGAGAAGAGCGAAAACATAGCGATCTAGGTGAAGACATGAGAGGTGCGCGAAAACACGGCGATATAGGGGAAGCTATGAGAGGTGAGCAAAGACACGGCGATAAAGGTGAAGCTATGGGATGTGCGCGAAAAGACAGCGATATAGGAGAAGTTATGAGAGGTGCGTGAAAACACAGTGATATAGGGGAGGTATGAGAGGAGCACGAAAACACTGCGATATGGGGGAAGGTATGGAAGGTGCGCGAAAACAGGGCGATATAGGGGAAGTTATGAGAGGTGAGCGAAGGCACAGCGATATAGGATATGCTATGGCAGGTGCGCGAATACACAGCGATATACGGGACGTTAAGAGATGTGCATGAAAATACGGCGATATAGGGGAAGGTGTGGAAAGTGCGCAAAGGCACAGCGATATAGGGGAAGACATAAGAGTTGCGCAGAAACAGGGCAATATAGTAGAACCTGTGGGATGTGCGCGAAACCACGGACATACAGGGGAATGTAACAGAGGTGTGCGAAAACAGGGCGAAATAGGGGAAGGTATGAGATGTGCGCGAAGGCACAGCAATATAGGGGATGCTATGGGAGGCGCGCGAATACACAGTGATATAGGGGACGTTATGAGATGTGCATGAAAACACGGAAATATAGGGGAAGGTATAAGAACTGCGCAAAAATACAGCGATATAGGAGAATTTATGAGAGGTGCGTGAAAACAGAACGATATAAGGGAAGGTATGAGAGGTGCACGAAAACACAGCGATATTGGGGTAGTTATGGGAGGTGCGCGAAAACAGGGAGATATAGGGGAAGGTATGGAAAGTGCGCAAAGGCACAGCGATATAGGGGAAGACATAAGAGTTGCGCAGAAACAGGGCAATATAGTAGAACCTGTGGGATGTGCGCGAAACCACGGACATACAGGGGAATGTAACAGAGGTGCGAGAAAACACAGCGATATAGGGGACACTATGGGACATGCGCAAAAAAACAGTGATATAGGGGAAGGTATGAGAGGTGTGCGAGAACACGACGATATAGGGGAAATTGTAAGAGGTGCGCGAAAACATGGCAATACAGGAGAATGTATCAGAGGTGCAAGAAAACACAGCAATATAGGGGAAGTAATGATAGGAGCGAAAACATAGCGATATAGCTGAAGACATGCGAGATGCGTGAAAACACGGCGATATAGGGTAAGCTATGAGAGGTGAGCAATAACACAGCGATCAAGGTGAAGTTAAGGGATGTGCACGAAAACAGCGATGTAGGCGAAGCAATGGGAGGTGCGCGAAAGCACAGCGATATAGGGGAAGGTATGAGATGTGCGCAAAAATACATCAATATAGGGGAAGGTATGAGAGCTGCGTGAAAACATAGTGATATAGGTGAAGGTATGAGAGGAGCGCGAAAACAGGGCGATATAGGGGAAGTTATGAGACGTGTGTGAAAACCCAGCGACATTGGGGACGTTATGAGATGTGCATGAAAACACGGTGATATAGGGGAAGGTATGAGAGGTGCGCGAAAACAGCAATGTACGCAAAGCTATAGGAGGTGCGCGAAAACAGGGCGATATAAGGGAATGCATGAGAGGTGCGCGAAGGCACAGTGATATAGGGAATGGTATGGGAGTTGCGCAAATACCAGCGATATAGGGGACGTTATGAGATGTGCATGAAAACACATCAATATAGGGGAAGGTATGAGATGTTGCAAAAATACATCGATATAGGGGAATGTATGAGAGGTGCGCGAAAACAGCGATGTAGACGAAGCTATGGGAGGTGCGCGAAACATAGCGATATAGGGGAAGGTATGAGATGTGCATGAATACACGGCGATAGTCGGGAAGCAATGAGAGGTTTGCGAAAACACAGCGATATAGGGGAAGGTATGAGAGCTGCGCGAAAACTTGGCGTTACAGGGGAATGCATCAGAGGTGCCAGAAAACACAGCTAATTAGTGGAATACATGAGAGGTGCGCGAAAACAGGGCAATATAGGGGAAATTATGACAGGTGTGCGAAAACACGGCGATACTGGAGAATGTATCAGATGTGCGAGAAAACACAGCAGTATAGGGGAAGTATTGAGAGGATGGAATACATAGCGATCTAGGTGAAGACATGAGAGGTGCACGAAAACATGGCGATATAGGGGAAACTATGAGAGGTGAGCAAAAACACGGTGATACAGGGGAAGCTATGAGAGGTGAGCAATAACACAGCGATAAAGGTGAATCTATGGGATGTGCGTGAAAAGACAGCGATATAGGGGAAGCTATGGGAGGTGCGTGAATACACAGCGATATAGTGGACGTGATGAGATGTGCATGAAAACGTAGTGATATTAGGGAAGGTATGAGAGGTGCACAAAAACACAGCGATATAGGAGAAGTTATGAGATGTGTGCGAAAACACAGCGATACAGGGGAAGGTATGAAAGGTGCACGAAAGCGCAGTGATATAAGGGAAGGTATAGGAGATGCGCGAAACAGGGCGATATAGGGGAACGTATGAGAGGTGACGAAGGCACAGCGATATAGGGGATGCTATGGGAGGTGCGCGAAAACACAGCGATATAGGAGACGGTATGAGATGTGCATAAAAACATGGTGCTATAGGGGCAGGTATGAGAGGTGCGTGCAAACACGGCGATATAAGGGGAGGTATGAAAGGTGCACGAAAACACAGCGATATAGGGGAAGGTATGGGAGGTGCTCGAAAACAGGGTGATATAGGGAAAGTTATGAGACGTGTGCGAAACACAGCAATATAGGGGATGGTATGGGAGATGCACGAAAACACAGTGATATAGGGGAAGACATGAGAGGTGCGTGAAAGCGGAGCGATATAGGGGACGCTATTGGACGTGCGCGAAAACACAGTGATATAGGGGAAGATATGAGAGGTGTGCGAGAGCACGGCGATATAGGTGAAATTATGAGAGGTGCGCGAAAACACGTTGATACAGGGAAAGTGCGAGAACACAGAGCGATATGGGGGAAGTAATGAGAGGAGCGGAAACACAGCGATATAGGTGAAGAAATGAGAGGTGCGCGAAACCATGGCGATATAGGGGAAGGTATGAGAGGTGCTCAAAAACACAGCGATGTAGGCGAAGCCATGGGAGGTGCACGGGAAACAGGGCGATATAGGAGAAGGTATGAGCGATGCCCGAAGGCACGGCGATATAGGGGATGCTATGGGAGGTACGTGAATACACAGAGATATAGGAGACGTTATGAGATGTGCATGAAAACACGGCGATATTGGGGAAGCCATGAGAGGTGTGCGAAAATACAGCGATATAGGGGACGGTATGGGAGGTGTGCGAAAGCAGGGCCACATAGCGGAAGGTATGAGAGGTGCGCGAAGGCACAGCGATATAGGGGATGCTATGGCAGTTGCGCGAATACACAGCGATATATGGGATGTTAAGAGATGTGCATTAAAACACGGCGATATTGGGGAAGCCATGAGAGGTGTGCAAAAATACGGCGATATAGGAGAAATTATGAGAGGTCCGTGAAAACACAGCGATATAGGGGGAGGTATGAGAGGTGCATGAAAACACAGCGATATAGGGGAAGGTATGGAAGTTGCACGAAAACAGGGCGATATAGGGGAAGGTATGAGAGGTGTGCGAAGGCACAGCAATATAAGGGATGCTATGGGAGGTGCGCGAATACACAGTGATATAGGGAACGCTATGAGATGTGCATGAAAACACGGCAATATAGGGGAAGGTATAAGAGCTGCACAAAAATACAGTGATATAGGAGAAGTTATGAGAGGTGCCTGAAAACACAGCGAGATAAGGGAAAGTATGAGAGGTGCACGAAAACACAGCGATATTGGGGAAGGTATGGGAGGTGCGCGAAAACAGGGCCATATAGGGGAAGTTATGAGAGGTGCGCGAAGGCACAGCGATATAGGGGATGCTATGAGAGGTGCGCGAAAACACCGTGATATAGGGGAAGACATGAGAGGTGCGGAAAAACAGGGCAATATAGTGGAACCTATGGGATGTGCGCGAAACCACGGCGATACAGGGGAATGTATGAGAGGTGTGAGAAAACACAGCGATATAGGGGACGCTATGGGACATGCGCAAAAAAACAGTGATATAGGGGAAGGTATGAGAGGTGTGCGAAAATACAGCGATATAGGGGACGGTATGGGAGGTGCGCGAAGGCACAGCGATATAGGGGAAGACATGAGAGCTGCGCAGAAATCGGTCAATATAGTGGAACCTGTGGGATGTGCGCGAAACCACGGCGATACAGGGGAATGTATCAGAGGTGCCAGAAAACACAGCGATATAGGGGACGCTATGGGACATGCGCAAAAAAACAGTGATATAGGGGAAGGTATGAGAGGTGTGCGAGAACACGGCGATATAGGGGAAATTGTAAGAGGTGCGCGAAAACATGGCAATACAGGAGAATGAATCAGAGGTGCAAGAAAACACAGCGATATAGGGGAAGTAATGATAGGAGCGAATACATAGCGATATAGGTGAAGACATGCGAGGTGAGTGAAAACACGGCGATATAGGGTAAGCTATTTTCGCGCACCTCTCATTCCTTCTCCTATATCACCATGTTCTCATGCACCTCCCATAGCTTCCCCTATATCACTGTGTTTTCTCACACCTCTCATACCTTCCCCTATATCGCTGTGTTTTCCCGCACCTCACGTAGTTTCCCCAATATCATTGTGTTTTTGCTCACCTGTTATAGCTTCCCTTATATCGCTGTGTTTTCACGCACCTCTCATATCTTCCACTATATCGCTGTGTTTTCGCGCACGTCCCATAACTTCCCGTACTTCGCTGTATTTCTGCAAACCTCCCTTATCTTCCCATATATCGCCGTGTTTTCGCACACCTCCCATAGGTTTCCCTGTAAGACTGTGTTTTCGCGCACCTCTCATCCCTTCCCCTATATCGCTGTGTCATCGCACACCTCTCATAGCTTCCCCTATATCGGTGTGATTTTGCGCACCTCTCATAGCTTCCCATCTACCGCTGCGTTCTAGTGCACTTCTCATATCTTCCCCTATATCTCTGTGTTTTTGCTCACCTCTCATAGCTGCCACTATATCGCCATATTTTCGCACAGCTCTCATACCTTCCCCTATAGAGATGCGTTTTCCCTCACCTCTCGTAACTTCCCTTATCTCGCTGTGTTTTGGCGCACCTTCCATAGCATCCCCCATAACGCTGTGTTTGGCGCTCCTCCCATAGCTTCCTCTCTATCGCTGTGTTTCTGCTCACCTCTCATAGCTTTACATATATCGCCGAGTTCTCGCGCACCTTTCATACCTTCCCCTTTTTAGCCGAGTTTATGCTCATCTCTCGTACTTTCTCCTAAATCGCTGTGTTTTCGCGCACCTCCTATACCTTCCTCTATATCGCTGTGTTTTCGCGCACCTCTCATACCTACCTCTATATCACTGTTTTCATGCACCTTGCATACCATCTCATACCTCTCATCGCTTCCCCTATATTGATGTGTTTTCACACACCTCTCATTCCTTCACGTATATCGCCGTGTTTTCGTGCACCTCCCATAGCTTCCCCTATAGCACTGTGTTTTCGTGCACCTCTCATAGCTGTCTCAAAATCTCTCTGTTTTCACGCACCTCTCGTAGCTTCCCCATATCGATTTGTTTTCGCGCACCTCTCATACCATCCCCTATATCGCCGTGTTTTCGCGCACCTCTCATAGCTTCCCCTATATCACTGTGTTTTCACCGGCCTCTCATACCTTCCTCTATATCGCTTTTTTTTCGCGCACCTCGCATTGCTTCCCCTACATCATTATGTTTTCGCGCATGTCTCATACCTTCAACTATATTGATGTGTTTTCACGCACCTCTCGTAGCTTCCCCAATATCGATGTGTTTTCGCGCACCTCTCATACATTCCTCTTTCTCACTGCGTTTTCACGCACCTCTCATAGCTTCCCCCAAATCTTTTCTTTTTAAGTCTTTTTACTGAATTAGTACACAAAAGGTAAATCATATAGGCACTGATACACCGTTGCAATATAACTTTACAAGAGATACACAAAAAAAAAGTAAGTACAAACAGTGCAGTTTAGACTTAAAATAACCAGGTAATATAATAGATATAGGGGAAGCAATGACAGGTACGTGAAAACACCACGACATAGGAGAAGTTATGAGAGGTGCGCGAAAAGACAGTGATATATGGGAAGCTATGGGAGGTGTGCGAAAACATGGCGATATAGGCACAGCTGTGAGAGGTCAGCAAAAACTCAGCCATATAGGGGAAGATATGAGAGGTGCGAGAAAACAGCAATATAGGGGAAGCTATGAGAGGTGCGAGAAAACACAGCGATTTGGGGTAAGCTATGAGAACACATTGATATAGGGGAAGGTATGATAGGCACGCGAAAACACAGCGATGTAGCGGAACCTATGGAAGGTGCATGAAAACACAGCGATATAGGGGAAGTTATGAGAGGTGCGCGAAAACACAGCGATTTAGGGGAATCTATCAGAGGTGCGCGGAAAACAGCGATATAGGGGAAGCTATGCGAGGTGCGCAAAATCACACCAATATACAGGAAGGTATGAGCAGTGCGCGAAAACATGGAGATGTAGGGGAATGTATGAGAGGTGTGCGAAAACACAGCAATATAAGGGAAGTTATGAGAGGTGAGAGAAATCGCACCTCTATAGGGGAAGGTATGAGAGGTGCGCGAGAGCACAGCGGTAGAGTGGAAGCTATGAGAGGTGCGCGATAAGACAGTGATATATGGGAAGCTATGGGAGGTGTGCGAAAACATGGCGATATAGGCACAGCTGTGAGAGGTCAGCAAAAACTCAGCCATATAGGGGAAGATATGAGAGGTGCGAGAAAACAGCGATATAGGGGAAGTTATGAGAGGTGCAAGAAAACACAGCGATTTGGGGTAAGCTATGAGAACACATTGATACAGGGGAAGGTATGATAGGCACGCGAAAACACAGCAATGTAGCGGAACCTATGAAAGGTGCATGAAAACACAGCGATATAGGGGAAGTTATGAGAGGTGCGCGAAAACACAGCGATTTAGGGGAATCTATCAGAGGTGCGCGGAAAACAGCGATATAGAGGAAGCTATGTGAGGTGCGCAAAATCAAACCAATATACAGGAAGGTATGAGCAGTGCGCGAAAACATGGAGATGTAGGGGAATGTATGAGAGGTGTGCAAAAACACAGCAATATAAAGGAAGTTATGAGAGGTGAGAGAAATCGCACCTCTATAGGGGAAGGTATGAGAGGTGCGCGAGAGCACAGCGATAGAGTGGAAGCTATGAGAGGTGCGCAATAACACAGCGATAAAGGGGAAGGGATGAGAGGTGCGCAAAAACACAGTCTTATAGGGGAACCTATGAGAGGTGCGCGAAAACACAGTGATATAGGGGAAGCCATGGGATTTGCGCGACAACATAGCGATATAGGGGAAGGTATGTGAGGTGCAGAAAACACGGCGATATAGGGGAAGCTATGAGAGGTGCGAGAAAACATACCGTCTCATACCGTCCCCTATATCGTTCTGTTTTCGTGCACCTCCCGTAGCTTCCCATATATCGCTGTGTTTTTGCGCACGTCGCATCGCTTCCCCTATATCGTTGTGTTTTCGTGCACCTCGCATACCTACCCCTATGTCGTTTTGTTTTTGTGCACCTCTCATACCTGCCAGTATATCGATGTGTTTTCGTGCACCTCTCGTAGCTTCCCTGGTAACGCCGCATTTTCGCGCACCTCTCACATCTTTCCCTATATCGCTGTGTTATCAAACAGCTTTCATAGCTTCCCCTATATTGCTGTGTTTTCGCATACCTCCCACTGCTTCCACTATATCGCTGTTTTTGCACACCTCTCATAGCTTACCATGTATGCCGATATTTTCGCACACCTCTCGTAGCTTCCCCTCTATCGATGCGTTTTCGCGCACGTCTCAGAGCTTCCCCTATATCGCCATGTTTTCGTGCACCTCCCATAGAGTCCCCTATATCGCTGTGCTTTCCTGAATCTCTCATACCATCCCCTATATCGCTCTGTTTTCGCGCACCGCCCGTAGCTTCCCATTTTTCGCCGTGTTTTCGCACACCTCTCATATCTTCCCATATATTGCGATGTTTTCCCGCACCTCTCATCGCTTTCCCCAAATCACTGTGTTTATGCAGACCTCTCATAGCTTCTCCTATATTGCTGTGTTTTCCCGCACCTCACATAGCTTCCCCAATATCACGGGGAAGCGTGATATTCCCCAATATAACAGGGGAAGCTATGAGAGGTGAGCAATAACACAGCCATAAAGGTGACTCTATGGGATGTGCGCGAAAAGACAGCGATATAGGGGAAGGTATGGAAGGTGCTCGAAAACAGGGTGATATAGGTGAAGTTAATGGAGGCATGCGAAGGCACAGCAATATAGGGGATGCTATGGAAGGTGCGCGAAAACACAGTGATATAGGGGAAGACAGGAGAGGTGCGCGAAAACACAGCGACATAGGGGAAGCTATGAGAGGTGAGCAAGAAGACGACGATACAGGGGAAGCTATGAGAGGTGAGCAAAAACACAGCGATAAAGGTGAATCTATGGGATGTGCGCGAAAAGACAGCGATATCGGGGAAGGTATGAGAGGTGCGCAAGGCACAGCGATATAGGGGATGCTATGGGAGGTGCGTGAATACACAGCGATATAGGGGACGTGATAAGATGTGCATGAAAATGCAGCGATATTAGGTAAGGTATGAGAGGTGCGCAAAAACACAGCGATCTAGGCGAAGCCATGGGAGGTGTGCGGGAAACAGGGCGATATAGGGGAAGGTATGAGAGGTGCATGAAAACAGCGATATATGGTGAAGGAATGGGAGGTGTGTGAAAACAGGGCGAGAAAGGGGAAGGTATGAGAGGTGCGCGATGGCACAGCGATATAGGGGATGCTATGGGAGGTGCGCGAATACACAGCGATATGGGGGACGTTATGAGATGTGCATAACAATGCAGCGATATAGGGGAAGTTATGAGAGGTGCGCAAAAACACGGCGATGTAGGGGAAGCTAGAGAGGTGAGCAATAACACAGTGATAAAGGTGAATCTATGGGATGTGCGCGAAAAGACAGCGATATGGGGAAGGTATGAAAGGTGCGCAAGGCACAGCGATATAGGGGAAGGTATGGAAGGTACTTGAAAACAGGGTGATATAGATGAAGTTATGAGAGGTATGCGAAGGCACAGCAATATAGGGGATGCTATGGAAGGTGCGCAAAACACAGTGATATAGGGGAAGACATGAGAGGTGTGCGAAAACAGGGCAATATAGTGGAAGCTATGAGAGGTGAGCTAAAACCCGGTGATACAGGGGAAGCTATGAGGGGTGAGCAATAACACAGCGATAAAGATGAATCTATGGGATGTGTGCGAAAAGACATCGATATAGGGGAAGGTATGAGAGGTGTGCGAAAACACAGCGATATAGGAGACGCTATGGGACGTGCGCGAAAACACAGTGATATAGGGGAAGGTATGAGAGATGTGCGAGAACACGGCGAGATAGGGGAAATTATGAGAGGTGCGCGAAAACACGGCGATACGGGAGAATGTATCAGATGTGCGAGTAAACAGCAATATAGGGAAAGTAATGAGAGGAGCGAAAACATAGCGATCTCGGTGAAGACATCAGAGGTGCACGAAAACAGGGCGATATAGGGGAAGGTATAAGAGGTGCGCGAAGGCACAGCGATATAGGGGATACTATGGAAGGTGCGTGAATACACAGCGATATAGGGGATACTATGGGGGGTGCGTGAATACATAGCGATATAGGGGACGTGATGAGATGTGCATGAAAATGCAACGATATTAGTGATGGTATGAGAGGTGCACAAAAACACAGCGATATTGGGGAAGGTATGAGAGGTGCGCGAAAGCACAGCGATATACGGGACGGTATGAGATGTACATGAATACACGGCAATAGACAGGAAACCATGAGAGGTGTGCGAAAACACAGCGATATAGGGGAAGTTATGAGTGGTGCGTGAATACACAGTGATATAGGTGAAGGTATGAGAGGAGTGCGAAAACAGTGCGATATAGGGGAAGTTATGAGAGGTGCGTGAAAACCCCGCAATATAGGGGACGTTATGAGATGTGCATGAAAACATGGCAATATAGGGGAAGGTATGAGAGGTTTACGAAAACACAGTGATATAGGAGAAGTTATGAGAGCTGTGCGAAAACAAAGCGATATAGGGGAATGTATGAAAGGTGCACGAAAACACAGAGAAAAACACGGGAAGGAATGGGAGGTGCTCGAATACACAGCGATATAGGGGACGTTATGAGATGTGCAGAAAAACACGGCGATACAGGGGAAGTTATGAGAGGTGCGCAAAACTACAGCGATATAGGAGAAGTTATGAGAGGTGCGTGAAAACACAGCGATATAAAGGAAGGTAGGAGAGGTGCACGAAAACACAGCGATATTGGGGAAGGTATGGGAGGTGCGAGAAGGCACAGCAATACAGGGGATGCTATGAGGGGTGCGCGAAAAAACCGTGATATAGGGGAAGACGTGAGAGGTGCGCAAAAACAGGGCAATATAGTGGAACCTATGGGATGTGCGCGAAACCACGGCGATACAAGGGAATGTATCAGAGGTGCGAGAAAACACAGCGATATAGGGGACGCTATGGGACATGCGCAAAAAAACAGTGATATAGTGGAAGGTATGAGAGGTGTGTGATAACACGGCGATATAGGGGAAATTGTAAGAGGTGCGCAAAAACATGGCAATACAGGAGAATGTATCAGAGGTGCGAGAAAACACAGCGATATAGAGAAATTAATGATAGGAGCGAAAACATAGCGATATAGGTTAAGACATGCAAGGTGCGCGAAAACAGGGCGATATAGGGTATGCTATGAGAGGTGAGCAATAACACAGCGATCAAGGTGAAGCTATGGGATGTGCGCGAAAACAGCGATAGTAGGCGAAGCTATGGGAGTTGCGCCAAAACACAGCGATATAGGGGACGGTATGAGATGTGCATGAATACACGGCGATATTGGGGAAGCCATGAGAGGTGCCTGAAAACACAGCGATATAGGGGAGGGTATGAGAGGTGTGCAAAATCACAGCGATATAGGAGAAGTTAAGAGAGCTGCGTGAAAACACAGCGATATAGGGGAAGGTATGAGAGGTGTGCGAAAACACAGCGATTTAGGGGAAGGTATGAGGGGAGTACGAAAACACAGCGTTATCGGGAAAGCATGGGAGGTGCGTGAAAACAGGGAGTTATAGGGGAAGCTATCAGAGGTGAGCAAAAACACGGCGATACAGGGGAAGCTATGGGAGGTGCGTGAATACACAGTGATATAGGGGACGTGATGAGATGTGCATGAAAATGCAACGACGTTAGTGAAGGTATGAAAGGAGCACGAAAACACAGCGATATAGGGGAAGGTATGAGAGGTGCACAAAAACAGAGATGTAGGTGAAGGAATGGGAGGTGCGCGAAAACAGGGCGATATAGGTGAAGGAATGGGAGGTGCGCGAAAACAGGGCCATATAGATGAAGTTATGAGAGGTATGCGAAGGCACAGCAATATAGGGCATGCTATGGAATGTGCGCGAAAACACAGTGATATAGGGGAAGACAGGAGAGGTGCGCGAAAACACGGCGATATAGCGGAATCTATGAGAGGTGAGCAAAAACACGGCGATACAGAGGAAGCTATGAGAGATGAGCAATAACACAGCGATAAAGGTGAATGTATGCGATGTGCGCGAAAAGACAGCGATATAGGGAAAGGTATGAGAGGCGCGCAAGGCACAGTGAGATAGGGGATGTTATGGGAGGTGCGTGAATACACAGCGTTATAGGGGACGTGATGAGATGTGCATGAAAACACAGCGATATTACGGAAGATATGAGAGGTGCACAAAAACACAGCGATATAGGAGAAGTTATGAGAGTTGTGTGAAAACACAGCGATATAGGGGAAGGTATGAGAGGTGCACGAAAACAGCGATATAGGTGAAGGAATGGGAGGTGTGCGAAAACAGGGCGATATAGGTGAAATAATGGGAGGTGCGCGAAAACAGGGCGATATAGGGGACGTTATGAGATGTGTATAACAATACGGCGATATAGGGGAAGTTATGACAGTTTCGCAAAAACACTGGGATGTAGGCGAAGGTATGAGAGGTGTGCAAAAACTCAGCGATATAGGGGACGGTATGAGATGTGCATGAATACACGGCAATAGTCGGGAAACCATGAGAGGTGTGTGAAAACACAGCGATATAGGGGAAGTTATGAGAGGTGCGCAAGGCACAGCGATATAGGAGAAGGTATGGAAGGTGCTCGAAAACAGGGTGATATAGATGAAGGCACAGCAATATAGGGGATGCTATGGAAGGTGCATGAAAACACAATGATATAGGGGAAGACATCAGAGGTGCGCGAAAACAAGGCAATATAGTGGAAGCTATGAGAGGTGAGCTAAAACCCACCTATGCAGGGGAAGGTGTGAGAGGTGTCCGAAAACACAGCGATATAGGGGAAGTTATGAGATGTGCATGAAAACACGGCGATATAGGGGAAGGTATGAGAGGTGCACGAAGGCACAGCGATATAGGGGATGCTGTGGGAGGTGCGCGAAAACACAGTGATATAGGGGAAAGTATGAGACGTGTGCGAAAACTTGGCGTTACAGGGGAATGCATCAGAGGTGCGAGAAAACACAGCGATGTAGGAGAAGACATGAGAGGTGCGCAAAAACGTGGCAATATAGTGGAAGTTATGGGATGTGCGCTAAAACAGGGCGATGTAGGGGAAGGTATGAGAGGTGCGTGAATGCACAGCGATATAAGGGAATGCTATGGGAGGTGCGTGAATATACAGCGATATAGGGGACGTGATGAGATGTGCATGAAAATGCAACGAAATTAGTGAAGGTATGAGAGTTGCACGAAAACACAGCAATATAGGGGAAGGTGTGAGAGGTGCGCGAAAGCACAGCGATATATGGGACGGTTTGAGATGTGCATGAATACACGGCGATAGACGGGAAACCATGAGAGGTGTGCGAAAAAACAGCGACAAAGGGGAAGTTATGAGAGGTGCGTGAAAACACAGTGATATAGGGGAAGGTATGAGAGGAGCACGAAAACAGGGTGATATAGGGGAAGTTATGAGAGGTGCGTGAAAACCCAGCGACATAGCGGACCTTATGAGATGTGCATGATAAAAAGGCGATATAGGGGAAGGTATGAGAGGTGCGTGAAGGCACAGCGATACAGGGAATGTTATGGGAGGTGCACGAAAGCACAGCTAAATTGGGGACGTCATGAGATGTGCATGAAAACACAGTGAAATAGAGAAAAGTATGAGAGGTGCATGAAAACACGGCCATATAGGGGAAGGTCTGAGAGGTGCATGAAAACACGGCGATATAGGGGAAGGTATGAGAGGTGCATGAAAACACAGCGAAATAGGGGAAGGTATGGGAGGTGCACGAAAACGCAGCGATACAAGGGAAGGTATAGGAGGTGCATGAAAACTGGGCGATATAGGGGAAGGTATGAGAGGTGCACGAAGGCACAGCGATATAGGGGATGCTATGGGAGGTGCGCGAAAACACAGTAATATAGGGGACGGTATGAGATGTGCATAAAAACACGGCGATATAGGGGGAGGTATGAGAGGTGCGCGAAAACACGGCGATATAGGGAAAAGTATGAGAGGTGCGCGAAAACTTGGCGTTACAGGGGAATGCATCAGAGGTGCCAGAAAGCACAGCGATGTAGTGGAATACATGAGAGGTGCGCAAAAACAGGGCAATATAGTGGAAGCTATGGGATGTGCACGAAAACAGGACGATATAGGGGAAGGTATGAGAGGTGCACAAAAAACACAGCGATATAGGGGACGCAATGGGACGTGCGCAAAAACACAAAGATAGAGGGGAAGGTATGAGAGGTGTGCGAGAATTTGGCGATATAGGGGAAATTATGAGAGGTGTGCGAAAACACGGCGATACCGGAGAATGTATCAGATGTGCGAGAAAACACTGCACTATAGGGGAAGTATTGAGAGGAGCGAAAACATAGCGATCTAGGTGAAGACATGAGAGGTGCGCGAAAACACAGCGATATAGGGGAAGCTATGAGAGGTGAGTAAAAACATGGTGATACAGGGGAAGCTATGACAGGTGAGCAAGTACACAGCGATAAAGGTGAATCTATGGGATGTGTGCGAAAATACAGTGATATAGGGAAAGCTATGAGAGGTGCGCAAGGCACAGCGATATAGGGGATACTATGGGATGTGCGTGAATACACAGCGATATAGGGGACGTGATGAGATGTGCATGAAAACGCAACGGTATTAGGGAAGGTATGAGAGGTGCACAAAAACACAGCGATATACGAGAAGTTATGAGAGGTGTGCGAAAACACAGCGATATAGGGGACGTTATGAGATGTGCATAAAATCACAGCGATATAGTGGAAGTTATGAGAGGTGCGCAAAAATACAGCAATATAGGAGAAGTTATGAGAGGTGCGTGAAAACAGAACGATATAGGGGGAGGTATGAGAGGTACACGAAAACGCAGCGATATAAGGGAAGGTATAGGAGGTGCGCGAAAACAGGGCGATATAGGGTAAGGTATGAGAGGTGCACGAAGGCACAGCGATATAGGGGATGCTATGGGAGGTGCGTGAATATACATTGATATAGGGGACGTGATGAGATGTGCATGAAAACGCAGCGATATTAGGGAACGTATGAGAGGTGCACAAAAACACAGCGATTTAGGAGAAGTTATGAGGTGTGTGAAAACACAGCAATATAGGGGAATGTATGAGAGGTGCACGAAAACTGCGATATAGGTGAAGGATGGGAGGTGCGCGAAAACAGGGCGATATAGGGGAAGGTATGAGAGGTGCGCGAAGGCACAGCGATATAGGGGATGCTATGGGAGGTGCGCGAATACACAGCGATATAGGGGACGTTATGAGATGCGCATAACAACACGGCGATATAGGGGAAGTTATGAGAGGTGAGCAAAAACACGGTGATACAGGGGAAGTTATGAGAGGTGCGTGAAAACCCAGCAATATAGGGGACGTTATGAGATGTGCATGAAAACACGGCGATATAGGGGAAGGTATGAGAGGTGCACGAAGGCACAGCGACATAGAAGATGCTATGGAAGGTGCGCGAAAACACAGTAATATAGGGGACGGTATGAGATGTGTATGAAAACACGACGATATATGGGACGCTATGAGAGGTGCGCTAAAACACGGTGATATAGGAGAAAGTATGAGAGGTGCCCGAAAACTTGGCGTTACAGGGGAATTCATCAGAGGTGCGAGAAAACACAGCGATGTAGGGGAAGACATGAGAGGTGCGTGAGAGCACAGCGATATAGAGGACGCTGTGGGACGTGTGCGAAAACACAGTGATAAAGGGGAAGGTATGAGAGATGTGCGAGAACACGTCGAGATAGGGGAAAGTATGAGAGGTGCGCAAAAAGTTGGCGTTACAGGGGAATGCATCAGAGGTGCCAGAAAACACAGCGATGTAGTGGAATACATGAGAGGTGCGCGAAAACAGGGCAATGTAGTGGAAGCTATGCGATGTGCATGAAAACAGGGCGATATAGGGTAAGGTAAAGGAGAGGTGTGCGAGAACACGGCGATATAGGGGAAATTAAGTGAGGTGTGCGAAAAACAAGCGATACGGGAGAATGTATCAGATGTGCGAGAAAAACACAGCAATATAGGGGAAGTATTGAGAGGAGCGAAAACATAGCGATCTAGGTGAAGACATGAGAGGTGCGCGAAAAACACGGCGATATAGGGGAAGCTATGAGAGGTGAGCAATAACACAGCGATAAAGGTGAATCTATGGGATGTGAGCGAAAAGACAGTGATATAGGGGAAGCAATGAGAGATGCGCAAGGCACAGCGATATAGAGGATGCTATGGAGGTGCGTGAATACACAGTGATATAGGGGACGTGATGAGATGTGCAATGAAAACGCAGCGATATTAGGGAAGGTATGAGAGGTGCACAAAACACCACAGCGATATAGGAGAAGTTATAAGAGGTAAGCGAAAACACAGCGATATAGGGGAAGGTATGAAAGGTGCACGAAAACACAGAGATATATACGGGAAGGAATGGGAGGTGCACGAATACACAGCGATATAGGGGGACGTTATGAGATGTGCATGAAACACAAAGCCATATAGTGGGAAGCTATGAGAGGTGCACGAAAACGCAGTGATATAAGGGAAGGTATAGGAAGTGCGCGAAAACAGGGCAATATAGGGAAGGTATGAGAGGTGCACGAAAACGCAGCGATATAAGGAGAGGTATAGAAGGTGCGCGAAAACTGGGCGATATAAGGGAAGGTATGAGAGTTGCACGAAGGCACAACGATATAGGGGATGTTATGGGAGGTGCGCGAAAACACAGCGATATAGTAGACGGTATGAGATGTGCATAAAAACATGGCGATATAGGGGGAGGTATGAGAGGTGCGCGTAAATACGGCGATATAAGGGAAAGTATGAGAGGTGCGCGAAAAACTTGGCGTTACAGGGGAATGCATCAGAGGTGCCAGAAAAACACAGCGATGTAGTGGAAGACATGAGAGGTGCGCGAAAATAGGGCAATATAGTGGAACGGTATGGGATGTGCGCGAAAACAGGGCGATATAGGGGAAGGTCTGAGAGGTGCGCGAAAACACAGTAATATAGGGGACGCTATGGAACGTGCGCGAAAACACAGTGATATAGGGGAAGGTATGAGAGGTGTGCGAGAAACACGGCGATATAGGGGAAATTATGAGAGGTGCAAAAACACGGCGATACGGGAGAACGTATCAATTGTGCGAGAAAACACAGCGATATAGGGGAAGTATTGAGAGGAGCGAAAACATAGCGATCTAGGTGAAGGCATGAGACGTGAGCAAAAACACGGCAATACAGGGGAAGCTATGAGAGGTGAGCAATAACACAGCGATAGAGATGAATCTATGGGATGTGCGCGAAATGACAGCGATATAGGGGAAGGTATGAGAGGTGCGCAAGGCACAGTGATATAGGGGATGCTATGGGAGGAGTGCGAATACGCAGCGATATAGGGGACGTGATGAGATGTGCATGAAAGAACAGCGATATTAGCGAAGGTATGAGAGGTGCACAAAAACACAGTGATATAGGAGAAGTTATGAGAGGTGTGTGAAAACACAGCGATATAAGGGAAGGTATGAAAGGTAAACGAAAACACAGCGATATAGGAGAAGTTATGAGAAGTGTGTGAAAACACAGAGATATAGGGGAAGGAGTATTACAGGTGCACGAATACACAGCGATATAGGGGACGGTATGGGAGGTGTGCGAAAACAGGGCGACGTAGGGGAAGGTATGAGATGTGCGTGAAGGCACAGCAATATAAGGGATGCTATGGGAGGTGCGCGAACACACAGCGATATAGGAGACGGTATGAGATGTGCATAAAAACATGGCGATATAGGGGGAGGTATGAGAGGTGCGCGTGAACACAGCGATATAGGGGAAAGAATGAGAGGTGCGTGAAAACTTGGCGTTACAGGGGAATGCATCAGAGGCACCAGAAAACACAGCTATGTAGTGGAATACATGAGAGGTGCGCTAAAAGAGGGGCAATATAGTGGAAGCTATGGGATGTGTACGAAAACAGGGCGATATAGGGGAAGCTATGAGAGGTGCGCGAAAACAAAGCGATATAGGGGGACGCAATGGGACGTGCGCGAAAACAGAGTGATATAGGGGAAGTTATGAGAGGTGTGCGAGAACACGGCGATATAGGGTAAATTATGAGAGATGTGCGAAAAACACGGGCGATACGGGAGAATGTGTCAGATGTGCGAGAAAACACAGCGATATAGGGGAAGTATTGAGAGGATCGAAAACAGCAAGTCTAGGTGAAGACATGAGAGGTGCGTGAAAACATGGCGATATAGGGGAAGCTATGAGAGGTGAGCAAAAACACGGCGATACAGGGGAAGTTATGAGAGGTGAGCAAAAACACGGCGATACAGGGGAAGCTATGAGAGGTGAGCAATAACACAGCGATGAAGGTGAATCTATGGGATGTGCACGAAAAGACAGCGATATAGGGGAAGCTATGAGAGGGTGCGCAAGGGCACAGCGATATAGGGGATTGCTATGGGAGGTACGTGAATACACAGCGATATAGGGGACGTGATGAGATGTGCATGAAAACACAGTGATATTAGGGAAGGTATGAGAGGTGCACAAAAACACAGCGATATAGGAGAAGTTATGAGAGGTGTGCGAAAATACAGCGATATAGGGGAAGGTATGAAAAGTGCACGAAACGCAGTGATATAAGGGAAGGTATGAGAGGTGCTCGAAGGAACAGCGATATATGGGATGCTATCGGAGGTGCGCAAAAACACAGCGATAGAGGAGACGGTATGAGATGTGCATAAAAACATGGCGATATTGGGGGAGGTATGAGAGGTGCGCGAAAAACACAGTGGTATAGGGGAAGACATGAGAGGTGCTCGAAAACAGGGCTATATAGTGGAAGCTATGGGATATGCGCGAAAACATGGCGATACAGGGAAAAGTATGAGAGGTGCCCGAAAACACAGCGATACAGGGGATGCTATGGGACGTGCGCAAAAACGCAGTGATATAGTGGAAGGTTACGAGAGGCTGTGCAAGAACATGGCTATATAGGGGAAATTATGAGAGGTTCGCGAAAACACGGCGATATATGAGAAGTTATGAGAGGTGAGTGAAAACACAGCGATATAGGGGAAGGTGTGAAGGTATGAGAGGTGCACGAAAACACAGCGATATAGGGGAAGGTATGAGAGGTGCGCGAAGGCACAGTGATATAAGGGACGGTATGAGATGTGCATGAAAACACGGAGATATCGGGGAAGAAATGAGAGATGCGTGAAAACATGGCGATATAGGGGAATGTATGAGAGGTGCGCAAAAACCACGGCGTTACAGGGGAATGCATCACAGGTGCCAGAAAACACAGCGATGTAGTGGAATACATGAGAGGTGCATGAAAACAGGGCAATATAGTGAGAGCTATGGGATGTGCATGAAAACAGGGCGACATAGGAGAAGGTATGAGAGCTGCGCGAAAACACAGCAATATAGAGGGACTCCATGGGACGTGTGTGAAAACACAGTGATATACGGGAAGGTATGCGAGCTGCGCGAGAACACGGCGATATAGGGGGAAAGTAGGAGAGGTGCGCGAAATCTTGGCATTATAGGGGAAGCTATGAGAGGTGAGCAAAAAACACGGTGATATAGGGGAATCTATGAGAGGTGAGCAATAACACAGCGATAAAGGTGAAGCTATGGGATGTGCGCAAAAAGACAGCGATATAGGGGAAGGTATGAGAGGTGCGCGAAAACACAGCGATACAGGGGAAGGTATGAGAGGAGTACGAAAACAGAGTGATATAGTGGAAGTTATGAGAGGTGCGTGAAAACCCAGCGATATAGGGGACGTTAAGAGATGTGCATGAAAACACGGCGATATTGGGGAAGCCATGAGAGGTGCACAAAAAATACAGCGATAGAGGAGAAGTTATGAGAGGTGCGTGAAAACACAACGATATAGGGGGAGGTATGAGAGGTGCACGAAAACACAGCGATATGGGAGAATGTATGGGAGGTGCGCGAAAACAGGGCGATATAGGGGAAGGTATGAGAGTTGCTCGAAGGCACAGCAATATAGGGGATGCTATGGGAGGTGTGCGAAAACACAGTGAAATAGGGGAAGACATGAGAGGTGCGCAAAAACAGGGCAATATAGTGGAAGCTATGGGATGTGCGCGACAACACAGAGATACAGGGGAATGCATCAGAGGTGCGAGAAAACACAGCGATATTGGGGACGCTATGGGACTTGCGCGAAAACAGTGATATAGGGGAAGGTATGAGAGGTCTGCGAGAACACGGCGATATGGGGAAATTATAAGAGGTGCACGAAAACACAGCGATATAGGGGACGGTATGAGACGAGTACGAATACACGGCGATATTGGGGAAGCCATGAGAGGTGCGTGAAAACACAGCGATATAGGGGAAGGTATGAGAGGTGCACGAAGACACAGCGATATAGGGGATGCTATGGGAGGTGCGCGAAAACACAGTGATATAGGTGACGGTATGAGATGTGTATGAAAACACGGTGATATAGGGGAAGCTATGAGAGTTACGCAAAAACACGGTGATATAGGGGAAAGTATGAGAGGTGCGCGAAAACTTGGCATTACATGGGAATGCATCAGAAGTGCGAGAAAACACAGCGATGTAGGGGAAGACATGAGAGGTGCGCGAAAACAGGGCAATGTAGTAGAAGCTATGGAAGGTGCGCGAAAACAGGGCGATATAGGGGAAGGTATGAGAGGTGTGCGAAAACACAGCGATATAGGGGACTTTATGGGAGGTGCGCGAATACACAGCGATATAGGGGACGTTAAGAGATGTGCATGAAAACACGGCTATATTGGGGAAGCCATGAGAGGTGCACAAAATACAGCGATATAGGAGAAGTTCTGAGAGGTGCGTGAAAACAAAGCGACATAGGGGGAGGTATGAGAGGTGCACGAAAACACAGCGATATAGGGGAATGTATGGGAGGTGCGTGAAAACAGGGCTATATAGGGGAAGGTAAGAGGGGTGCGCGAAGGCACAGCAATATAGGGGATGCTATGGGAGGTGCATGAAAACACAGCGATATAGGGGAATGTATGTGAAGTGCGCGAAAACAGGGCGATATAGGGGAAGGCAAGAGAGTTGCGCGAAGGCACTGCTATATAGGGGAATGTATGTGAAGTGCGCGAAAACAGAGCGATACAAGGGAATGCATCAGAGGTGCGAGAAAACACAGCGATATAGGGGACGCTATGGGACGTGCGCAAAAACACAGTGATATAGGGGAAGGTATGAGAGGTCTGTGAGAACACAGTGATATAGGGGAAATTAAAAGAGGTGTGCGAAAACATGGTGATACAGGGGAATGTTTCAGAGGTGCGAGAAAACACCGATATAGGGGAAGTAATGATTGGAGCGAAAACATAGCGATATAGGTGAAGACATGCGAGGTGTGCAAAAATACGGCGATATTGGGGAAGTTATGAGAGATGAGCAATAACACAGCGATAAAGGTGAAGCTATGGGATGTGCGCGAAAAGACAGCGATATAGGCAAATGGATGAGAGGTGTGCGAAAACAGCGATGCAGGCGAAGCTATGGGAGGCGTGCGAAAACACAGCGATATAGGGGACGGTATGAGACGTGCATGAATACACGGCGATATTGAGGAAGCCATGAGTGATGCGTGAAAACACAGCGATATAGGGGAAAGTACAGGAGGTGCGCAAAAACAGGGCGATATTGGGGAAGGTGTGAGAGGTGCACGAAGGTACAGCGATATAGGGGCTGCTATGGGACGTGCGCGAAAACACAGTGATATAGGGGAAGGTATGAGAGGTGCACAAAAACACAGCGATATAGGGGAAGTTATGAGAGGTGCGCAAAAATACAGCAATGTAAGAGAAGTTATGAGAGGTGCGTGAAAACACAACAATATAGGGGAAGGTATGAGAGGTGCACAAAAACATAGCGATATAGGAGAAATTATGAGAGGTGTGTGAAAGCACAGCGATATAGGGGAAGGAATGGGAGGTGCGTGAAAACGGCGATATAGGGGAAGGTATGAGAGGTGCGCGAGCGCACAGCGATATAGGGGATGCTATGGGAGGTGCGTGAATACACAGCGATATAGGGGACGTTATGAGATGTGCATAAAAACGCAGCGATATTAGTGAAGTTATGAGAGGTGCACAAAAACGCAGCGATATAGGAGACGTTATGAGAGGTGTGTGAAAACACAGCGATATAGGGAAGGTATGAGAGGTGCACGAAAACACAGCGATATAGGTGAAAGAATGGGAGGTGCGCGAAAACAGGGCGATATAGGTGAATGAATGCGAGGAGCGCAAAAACAGGGCGATATAGCGGAAGATATGAGAGGTGCGTGAAGGCACAGCGAAATAGGGGATGTTATGGGAAGTGCGCGAATACACAGCGATATAGGGGACGTTATGAGATGTGCATAACAATACGGCGATATAGGGGAAGTTATGAGAGGTGCGCAAAAATACGGCGATGTAGGGGAAGCTATGAGAGGTGAGCAATAACACAGCGATAAATGTGAATCTATGCGATGTGCGCGAAAAGACAGTGATATAGGGAAAGGTATGAGAGGTGTGTGAAAACACAGCGATATAGGGGACGGTACGAGATGTACATGAATACACGGCGATAGTCGGGAAACCAGGAGAGTTGTGCGAAAACACAGCGATATAGGGGAAGTTATGAGAGGTGCGCGAAAACAGGGCGATATAGAGGAAGTTATGAGAGGTGAGCAAAAATACGGCGATATAGGGGACGTTATGAGATGTGCATGAAAACACGGCGATATACGGAAAGGTATGAGAGGTGCACGAACGCACAGCGATAAAGGGGATGCTATGGGAGGTGCGCGAAAACACAGTGATATAGAGGACGGTATGGGATGTGTATGTAAACACGGGGATATATGGGAAGCTATGAGAGGTGCGCGTAAACACGGCGATATAGGGGAAAGTATGAGAGGTGCGCGAAAACTTGGCGTTACAGGCGAATGCATCAGAGGTGCGAGAAAAGACAGCGATGTAGGGGAAGACATTAGAGGTGCGCGAAAACGGCAATATAGTGGAAGCTATGGGATGTGCGCAAAAACAGGGCGATGTAGGGGAAGGTAAGAGAGCTGCGCGAAAGCACAGCGATATAGGGGACTCTATGGGACGTGCGCGAAAACACAGTGATATAGGGGAAGGTATGAGAGGTGTGCGAGAACACGGCGATATAGGGGAAATTATGATAGGTGCGCGAAAACACGGCGATATGGGGGAAGTAATGAGAGGAGCAAAAACATAGCGATCTCGGTGAAGACATGAGAGGTGCGCGAAAACACGGCGATATGGGGGAAGCTATGAGAGGTGAGCAAAAACACGGCGATACAGGGGAAGCTATGAGAGGTTAGCAATGACACAGCGATAAAGGTGAATCTATGGGATGTGCGTGAAAACACAGCGATACAGGGGACGCTATTGGACGTGCGCAAAAACACAGTGATATAGGGGAAGATATGAGAGGTGTGCGAGAACACGGCAATATAGGTGAAATTATGAGAGTTGAGCGAAAACTTGATACAGGGAACAGTATCAGAAGTGCGAGAACACAGAGCGATATAAGGGAAGTAATGAGAGGAGCGGAAACACAGCGATATAGGTGAAGACATGAGAGGTGCGCGAAAACACGGCGATATAGGGGAAGCTATGAGTGGTAAGCAATAACACAGCGATAAAGTTGAAGTTATGGGATGTGCGCGAAAACGGCAATATAGGGGAAGATATGAGAGGTGCGCAAGAACACAGCGATGTATGCGAAGCCATGGGAGGTGCGCGGGAAACAGGGCGATATAGAGGATGGTATGAGCGGTGCGCGAAGGCACAGCGATATAGGGGATGCTATGGGAGGTGCGTGAATACACAGACATATAGGAGACGTTATGAGATGTGCATGAAAATACGGCGATATTGGGGAAGCCATGAGAGGTGTGCGAAAATACAGCGATATCGTGGACAGTATGGGAGGTGTGCGAAAACAGGGCGACGTAGGGGAAGGTATGAGAGGTGCGCGAAGGCACAGCGATATAGGGGATGCTATGGCAGGTGCGCGAATACACAGCGATATATAGGACATTAAGAGATGTGCATTAAAACACGGCGATATTGGGGAAGTCATGAGAGGTGTGCAAAAATACGGCGATATAGGAGAAATTATGAGAGGTGCGTGAAAACACAGCGATATAGTGGAAGGTATGGAAGGTGCGCGAAAAAAGGGCGATATTGGGGAAGGTATGAGAGGTGCGCGAAGGCACAGCAATACAAGGGAAGCTATGGGAGGTGCGCAAATACAGAGCGATATAGGGGATGTTATGAGATGTGCATGAAAACACAACAATATAGGGAAAGTTATGAGATGTGCGCAAAAATACATCGATATAGGGGAAGGTATGAGAGGTGCACGAAAACAGCGATGTAGGTGAAGCTATGGGAGGTGCGCGAAAGCACAGCGATATAGGGGAAGGTATGAGATGTGCATGAATACACGGCGATAGTCGGGAATCCATGAGAGGTGTGCAAAAACACAGCGATATAGGGGAAGGTATGAGAGCTGCGTGAAAACACAGTGATATAGGGGAAGGTATTAGAGGAGCGCGAAAACAGTGCGATAGAGAGGAAGTTATGAGAGGTGCGTGAAAACACAGCGACATTGGGGACGTTATGAGATGTGCATGAAAACATGGTGATATTGGGGAAGGTATGAGAGGTGTGCAAAAACACAGCAGTAAATGGGAATGCATGCGAGGTGCACGAAAACAGCGATATAGGTGAAGGAATGGGAGGTGCGCGAAAACAGGGCAATATTTGGGAAGGTATGAGAGGTGCGCGAAAGCACAGCGATATAAGGGAAGCTATGGGAGGTGTGCGAATATACAGCGATATAGAGGACGTTATGAGATGTGCATAACAACATGGCGATATAGGGGAATCTATGAGAGGTGAGCAATAACACAGCGATAAAGGTGAATCTATGGGATGTGCGCGAAAAGACAGCGATATAGGGGAAGGTATGAGAGGTGCGCAAGGTACAGCGATATAGGGGGAGGTATGAGAGGTGCACGAAAACACAGAAATATAGGGGACGTGATGAGATGTGCATGAAAACGCAGTGATATTAGGGAAGGAATGAGAGGTGCACAAAAACAGCGATTTAGGAGAAGTTATGAGAGGTGTGTGAAAACACAGCGATATGGAGGGAGCTATGAGAGGTGCATGAAAACACAGCGATATTGGGGAAGGTATGGGAGGTGCGCGAAAACAGGGCGATATAGTGGAAGCTATGGGATGTGCACAAAAACAGGGCGATATAGGCGATGCTATGAGAGGTGCGCGAAAACACCGTGATATATGGGGAAGACATGAGAGGTGCGCAAAAACAGGGCAATATAGTGGAACCTATGGGATGTGAGCGAAACCACGGCGATACAGGGGAAGCTATGAGTGGTAAGCAATAACACAGCGATAAAGTTGAAGTTATGGGATGTGCGTGAAAACAGGGCGATATAGGGGAAGATATGAGAGGTGCGCAAAAACACAGCGATGTATGCGAAGCCATGGGAGGTGCGCGGGAAACAGGGCGATATAGAGGAAGGTATGAGCGGTGCGCGAAGGCACAGCGATATAGAGGATGCTATGGGAGGTGCTTGAATACACAGACATATAAGAGACGTTATGAGATGTGCATGAAAATACGGCGATATTCGGGAAACCATGAGAGGTGTGCGAAAATACAGCGATATAGGGGACGGTATGGGAGGAGTGCAAAAACAGGGCGATATAAGGGAAGGTATGAGAGGTGCACGAAGGCACAGCGATATAGGGGATGCTATGGGAGGAGCGCAAAAACATAGGAATATAGGAGACGGTATGAGTTGTGCATAGAAACATGGCGATATAGGGGGAGGTATGAGAGGTTCGCGTAAACACGGCGACATAGGGGAAAGTATGAGAGGTGCGCGAAAACTTGGCGTTACAGGGGAATGCATCAGAGGTGCCAGAAAATACAACTATGTAGTAGAATACATGAGAGGTGCGCAAAAGCAGGGCAATATAGTGGAAGCTATGGGATGTGCACGAAAACAGGGCGATATAGGGGATGCTATGAGAGGTGCGCGAAAACACAGTGATATAGGGGAAGACATGAGAGGTGCCCAAAAACAGGGCAATATAGTGGAACCTATGGGATGTGCACGAAACCACGGCGATACAGGGGAATGTATCAGAGGTGCGAGAAAACACAGCGATATAGGGGACGCTATGGGACATGCGCAAAAACACAGTGCTATAGGGGAAGTTATGAGAGGTGTGCGAGAACACGGCGATATAGGGGACATTATGAGAGGTGTGCGAAAACACGGCGATACGGGAGAATGTATCAGATTGGCGAAAAAACACAGCGATATAAGGGAAGTATTGAAAGGATCGAAAACATAGCGATCTAGGTGAAGACGTGAGAGGTGCGCGAAAACATGTCGATGTAGTGGAAGCTATGAGAAGTGAACAAAAACACAGCGATATAGGGGAATCTATGAGAGGTGAGCAATAACACAGTGATAAAGGTGAATCTATGGGATGTGCGCGAAAAGACAGCGATATAGGGGAAGTTATGAGAGGTGCGCAAGGCACAGCGATATAGGGGATGCTATGGGAGGTGCGTGAATACACAGCGATATAGGGGACGTGATGAGATGTGCATGAAAACGCAGTGATATTAGGGAAGGTATGAGAGGTGCACAAAAACACAGCGATATTGGAGAAGTTATGAGAGGTGCGTGAAAACCCAGCGACATTGGGGACGTTATGAGATGTGCATGAAAACATGGTGATATTGGGGAAGGTATGAGAGGTGTACAAAAACACAGCGGTATACGGGAATGCATGAGAGGTGCACGAAAACAGCGATATAGGTGAAGGAATGGGAGGTGCGCGAAAACAGGGCGATATTTGGGAAGGTATGAGATGTGCGCGAAAGCACAGCGATATAAGGGAAGCTATGGGAGGTGCGCGAATATACAGCGATATAGAGGACGTTATGAGATGTGCATAACAACACGGCGATATAGGGGAAGCTATGAGGGGTGAGCAATAACACAGCGATAAAGGTGAATCTATGGGATGTGCGCGAAAAGACAGCGATAGAGGGGAAGGAATGAGAGGTGCGCAAGGCACAGCGATATAGGGGGAGGTATGAGAGGTGCACGAAAACACAGAAATATAGGGGACGTGATGAGATGTGCATGAAAACGCAGTGATATTAGGGAAGGTATGAGAGGTGCACAAAAACACAGTGATATAGGAGAAGTTATGAGAGGTGTGTGAAAACACAGCGATATAGGGGGAGGTATGAGAGGTGCATGAAAACACAGCTATGTAGGGGAAGGTATGGAAGGTGCGTGAAAACAGGGCGATATAGGGGAAGGTATGAGAGGTACGCGAAGGCAGAGCAATATAAAGGATGCTATGGGATGTGCGCGAATACACAGCGATATAGGGGACGTTATGAGATGTGCATGAAAACACGGCAATATAGGGGAAGGTATAAGAGCTGCGCAAAAATACAGTGATATAGGAGAAGTTATAAGAGGTGCGTGAAAACACAGCGATATAATGGTAGGTATGAGAGGTGCACGAAAACACAGCAATATTGGGGAAGGTATGGGAGGTGCGCGAAAACAGGGCGATATAGTGGAAGCTATGGGATGTGCACGAAAACAGGGCGATATAGGGGATGCTATGAGAGGTGCGCGAAAACACCGTGATATATGGGGAAGACATGAGAGGTGCGCAAAAACAGGGCAATATAGTGGAACCTATGGGATGTGTGCGAAACCACGGCGATACAGGGGAATGTATCAGAGGTGCGCAAAAACACGGCGATATAGGGGAAGCTATGAGTGGTAAGCAATAACACAGAGATAAAGCTGAAGTTATGGGATGTGCGTGAAAACAGGGCGATATAGGGGAAGATATGAGAGGTGCGCAAAAACACAGCGATGTATGCGAAGCCATGGGAGGTGTGCGGGAAACAGGGCGATATAGAGGAAGGTATGAGCGGTGCGCGAAGGCACAGCGATATAGAGGATGCTATGGGAGGTGCTTGAATACACAGACATATAGGAGACGTTATGAGATGTGCATGAAAATACGGCGATATTGGGGAAGCCATGAGAGGTGTGCGAAAATACAGCGATATAGGGGACGGTATGGGAGGAGTGCGAAAACAGGGCGACGTAGGGGAAGGTATGAGAGGTGCGCGAAGGCACAGCGATATAGGGGATGCTATGGCAGGTGCGCGAATGCACAGCGATATATGGGACGTTAAGAGATGTGCATTAAAACACGGCGATATTGGGGAATTCATGAGAGGTGTGCAAAAATACGGCGATATAGGAGAAATTATGAGAGGTGCGTGAAAACACAGCGATATAGTGGAAGGTATGGAAGATGCGCGAAAACAGGGCGATATAGGGGAAGGTATGAGAGGTGCGCGAATGCACAGCGATGTATGCGAAGCCATGGGAGGTGCGCGGGAAACAGGGCGATATAGAGGAAGGTATGAGCGGTGCGCGAAGGCACAGCGATATAGAGGATGCTATGGGAGGTGCTTGAATACACAGACATATAAGAGACGTTATGAGATGTGCATGAAAATACGGCGATATTCGGGAAACCATGAGAGGTGTGCGAAAATACAGCGATATAGGGGACGGTATGGGAGGAGTGCAAAAACAGGGCGATATAAGGGAAGGTATGAGAGGTGCACGAAGGCACAGCGATATAGGGGATGCTATGGGAGGAGCGCAAAAACATAGGAATATAGGAGACGGTATGAGTTGTGCATAGAAACATGGCGATATAGGGGGAGGTATGAGAGGTTCGCGTAAACACGGCGACATAGGGGAAAGTATGAGAGGTGCGCGAAAACTTGGCGTTACAGGGGAATGCATCAGAGGTGCCAGAAAATACAACTATGTAGTAGAATACATGAGAGGTGCGCAAAAGCAGGGCAATATAGTGGAAGCTATGGGATGTGCACGAAAACAGGGCGATATAGGGGATGCTATGAGAGGTGCGCGAAAACACAGTGATATAGGGGAAGACATGAGAGGTGCCCAAAAACAGGGCAATATAGTGGAACCTATGGGATGTGCGCGAAACCACGGCGATACAGGGGAATGTATCAGAGGTGCGAGAAAACACAGCGATATAGGGGACGCTATGGGACATGCGCAAAAACACAGTGCTATAGGGGAAGTTATGAGAGGTGTGCGAGAACACGGCGATATAGGGGACATTATGAGAGGTGTGCGAAAACACGGCGATACGGGAGAATGTATCAGATTGGCGAAAAAACACAGCGATATAAGGGAAGTATTGAAAGGATCGAAAACATAGCGATCTAGGTGAAGACGTGAGAGGTGCGCGAAAACATGTCGATGTAGTGGAAGCTATGAGAAGTGAACAAAAACACAGCGATATAGGGGAATCTATGAGAGGTGAGCAATAACACAGTGATAAAGGTGAATCTATGGGATGTGCGCGAAAAGACAGCGATATAGGGGAAGTTATGAGAGGTGCGCAAGGCACAGCGATATAGGGGATGCTATGGGAGGTGCGTGAATACACAGCGATATAGGGGACGTGATGAGATGTGCATGAAAACGCAGTGATATTAGGGAAGGTATGAGAGGTGCACAAAAACACAGCGATATTGGAGAAGTTATGAGAGGTGCGTGAAAACCCAGCGACATTGGGGACGTTATGAGATGTGCATGAAAACATGGTGATATTGGGGAAGGTATGAGAGGTGTACAAAAACACAGCGGTATACGGGAATGCATGAGAGGTGCACGAAAACAGCGATATAGGTGAAGGAATGGGAGGTGCGCAAAAACAGGGCGATATTTGGGAAGGTATGAGATGTGCGCGAAAGCACAGCGATATAAGGGAAGCTATGGGAGGTGCGCGAATATACAGCGATATAGAGGACGTTATGAGATGTGCATAACAACACGGCGATATAGGGGAAGCTATGAGGGGTGAGCAATAACACAGCGATAAAGGTGAATCTATGGGATGTGCGCGAAAAGACAGCGATAGAGGGGAAGGAATGAGAGGTGCGCAAGGCACAGCGATATAGGGGGAGGTATGAGAGGTGCACGAAAACACAGAAATATAGGGGACGTGATGAGATGTGCATGAAAACGCAGTGATATTAGGGAAGGTATGAGAGGTGCACAAAAACACAGTGATATAGGAGAAGTTATGAGAGGTGTGTGAAAACACAGCGATATAGGGGGAGGTATGAGAGGTGCATGAAAACACAGCTATGTAGGGGAAGGTATGGAAGGTGCGTGAAAACAGGGCGATATAGGGGAAGGTATGAGAGGTACGCGGAGGCAGAGCAATATAAAGGATGCTATGGGATGTGCGCGAATACACAGCGATATAGGGGACGTTATGAGATGTGCATGAAAACACGGCAATATAGGGGAAGGTATAAGAGCTGCGCAAAAATACAGTGATATAGGAGAAGTTATAAGAGGTGCGTGAAAACACAGCGATATAATGGTAGGTATGAGAGGTGCACGAAAACACAGCAATATTGGGGAAGGTATGGGAGGTGCGCGAAAACAGGGCGATATAGTGGAAGCTATGGGATGTGCACGAAAACAGGGCGATATAGGGGATGCTATGAGAGGTGCGCGAAAACACCGTGATATATGGGGAAGACATGAGAGGTGCGCAAAAACAGGGCAATATAGTGGAACCTATGGGATGTGTGCGAAACCACGGCGATACAGGGGAATGTATCAGAGGTGCGCAAAAACACGGCGATATAGGGGAAGCTATGAGTGGTAAGCAATAACACAGAGATAAAGCTGAAGTTATGGGATGTGCGTGAAAACAGGGCGATATAGGGGAAGATATGAGAGGTGCGCAAAAACACAGCGATGTATGCGAAGCCATGGGAGGTGTGCGGGAAACAGGGCGATATAGAGGAAGGTATGAGCGGTGCGCGAAGGCACAGCGATATAGAGGATGCTATGGGAGGTGCTTGAATACACAGACATATAGGAGACGTTATGAGATGTGCATGAAAATACGGCGATATTGGGGAAGCCATGAGAGGTGTGCGAAAATACAGCGATATAGGGGACGGTATGGGAGGAGTGCGAAAACAGGGCGACGTAGGGGAAGGTATGAGAGGTGCGCGAAGGCACAGCGATATAGGGGATGCTATGGCAGGTGCGCGAATGCACAGCGATATATGGGACGTTAAGAGATGTGCATTAAAACACGGCGATATTGGGGAATTCATGAGAGGTGTGCAAAAATACGGCGATATAGGAGAAATTATGAGAGGTGCGTGAAAACACAGCGATATAGTGGAAGGTATGGAAGATGCGCGAAAACAGGGCGATATAGGGGAAGGTATGAGAGGTGCGCGAATGCACAGCAATACAAGGGATGCTATGGGAGGTGCGCAAATACAGAGCGATATAGGGGACGTTATGAGATGTGCATGAAAACACATCAATATAGGGAAAGTTATGAGATGTGCGCAAAAATACATCGATATAGGGGAAGGTATGAGAGGTGCGCGAAAACAGCGATGTAGGTGAAGCTATGGGAATGCGCGAAAGCACAGCGATATAGGGGAGGGTATGAGATGTGCATGAATACACGGCAATAGTCGGGAATCCATGAGAGGTGTGCGAAAACACAGCGATATAGGGGAATGTATGAGAGCTGCGTGAAAACACAGTGATAGAGGGGAAGGTATTAGAGGAGCGCGAAAACAGTGCGATAGAGAGGAATTTATGAGAGGTGCGTGAAAACACAGCGACATTGGGGACGTTATGAGATGTGCATGAAAACATGGTGATATTGGGGAAGGTATGAGAGGTGTACAAAAACACAGCGGTATACGGGAATGCATGAGAGGTGCACGAAAACAGCGATATAGGTGAAGGAATGGGAGGTGCGCGAAAACAGGGCGATATTTGGGAAGGTATGAGATGTGCGCGAAAGCACAGCGATATAAGGGAAGCTATGGGAGGTGCGCGAATATACAGCGATATAGAGGACGTTATGAGATGTGCATAACAACACGGCGATATAGGGGAAGCTATGAGGGGTGAGCAATAACACAGCGATAAAGGTGAATCTATGGGATGTGCGCGAAAAGACAGCGATAGAGGGGAAGGAATGAGAGGTGCGCAAGGCACAGCGATATAGGGGGAGGTATGAGAGGTGCACGAAAACACAGAAATATAGGGGACGTGATGAGATGTGCATGAAAACGCAGTGATATTAGGGAAGGTATGAGAGGTGCACAAAAACACAGTGATATAGGAGAAGTTATGAGAGGTGTGTGAAAACACAGCGATATAGGGGGAGGTATGAGAGGTGCATGAAAACACAGCTATGTAGGGGAAGGTATGGAAGGTGCGTGAAAACAGGGCGATATAGGGGAAGGTATGAGAGGTACGCGAAGGCAGAGCAATATAAAGGATGCTATGGGATGTGCGCGAATACACAGCGATATAGGGGACGTTATGAGATGTGCATGAAAACACGGCAATATAGGGGAAGGTATAAGAGCTGCGCAAAAATACAGTGATATAGGAGAAGTTATAAGAGGTGCGTGAAAACACAGCGATATAATGGTAGGTATGAGAGGTGCACGAAAACACAGCAATATTGGGGAAGGTATGGGAGGTGCGCGAAAACAGGGCGATATAGTGGAAGCTATGGGATGTGCACGAAAACAGGGCGATATAGGGGATGCTATGAGAGGTGCGCGAAAACACCGTGATATATGGGGAAGACATGAGAGGTGCGCAAAAACAGGGCAATATAGTGGAACCTATGGGATGTGCGCGAAACCACGGCGATACAGGGGAATGTATCAGAGGTGCGCAAAAACACGGCGATATAGGGGAAGCTATGAGTGGTAAGCAATAACACAGAGATAAAGCTGAAGTTATGGGATGTGCGTGAAAACAGGGCGATATAGGGGAAGATATGAGAGGTGCGCAAAAACACAGCGATGTATGCGAAGCCATGGGAGGTGTGCGGGAAACAGGGCGATATAGAGGAAGGTATGAGCGGTGCGCGAAGGCACAGCGATATAGAGGATGCTATGGGAGGTGCTTGAATACACAGACATATAGGAGACGTTATGAGATGTGCATGAAAATACGGCGATATTGGGGAAGCCATGAGAGGTGTGCGAAAATACAGCGATATAGGGGACGGTATGGGAGGAGTGCGAAAACAGGGCGACGTAGGGGAAGGTATGAGAGGTGCGCGAAGGCACAGCGATATAGGGGATGCTATGGCAGGTGCGCGAATGCACAGCGATATATGGGACGTTAAGAGATGTGCATTAAAACACGGCGATATTGGGGAATTCATGAGAGGTGTGCAAAAATACGGCGATATAGGAGAAATTATGAGAGGTGCGTGAAAACACAGCGATATAGTGGAAGGTATGGAAGATGCGCGAAAACAGGGCGATATAGGGGAAGGTATGAGAGGTGCGCGAATGCACAGCAATACAAGGGATGCTATGGGAGGTGCGCAAATACAGAGCGATATAGGGGACGTTATGAGATGTGCATGAAAACACATCAATATAGGGAAAGTTATGAGATGTGCGCAAAAATACATCGATATAGGGGAAGGTATGAGAGGTGCGCGAAAACAGCGATGTAGGTGAAGCTATGGGAATGCGCGAAAGCACAGCGATATAGGGGAGGGTATGAGATGTGCATGAATACACGGCAATAGTCGGGAATCCATGAGAGGTGTGCGAAAACACAGCGATATAGGGGAATGTATGAGAGCTGCGTGAAAACACAGTGATAGAGGGGAAGGTATTAGAGGAGCGCGAAAACAGTGCGATAGAGAGGAATTTATGAGAGGTGCGTGAAAACACAGCGACATTGGGGACGTTATGAGATGTGCATGAAAACATGGTGATATTGGGGAAGGTATGAGATGTGTGCAAAAACACAGCGGTAAATGGGAATGCATGCGAGGTGCACGAAAACAGCGATATAGGTGAAGGAATGGGAGGTGCGCGAAAACAGGGCAATATTTGGGAAGGTATGAGAGGTGCGCGAAAGCACAGCGATATAAGGGAAGCTATGGGAGGTGCGCGAATATACAGCGATATAGAGGACGTTATGAGATGTGCATAACAACATGGAGATATAGGGGAAGCTATGAGAGGTGAGCAATAACACAGCGATAAAGGTGAATCTATGGGATGTGCGCGAAAAGACAGCGATATAGGGGAAGGTATGAGAGGTATGCAAGGTACAGCGATATAGGGGCAGGTATGAGAGGTGCACGAAAACACAGAAATACAGGGGACGTGATGAGATGTGCATGAAAATGCAGTGATATTAGGGAAGGAATGAGAGGTGCAGAAAAACACAGCGATTTAGGAGAAGTTATGAGAGGTGTGTGAAAACACAGCGATATGGAGGGAGGTATGAGAGGTGCATGAAAACACAGCGATATAGGGGAAGGTATAGAAGGTGCGCGAAAACAGGGCGATATAGGGGAAGGTATGAGAGGTGCGCGAAGGCAGAGCAATATAAGGGATGCTATGGGATGTGCGTGAATACACAGCGATATAGGGGACGTTATGAGATGTGCATGAAAACACGGCAATATAGGGGAAGGTATAAGAGCTCCGCAAAAATACAGTGATATAGGAGAAGTTATGAGAAGTGCGTGAAAACACAGCGATATAAGGGTGGCTATGAGAGGTGCACGAAAACACAGCGATATTGGGGAACGTATGGGAGGTGCGCGAAAGCAGGGCAATATAGTGGAAGCTATGGGATGTGCACGAAAACAGGGTGATATAGGGGATGCTATGAGAGGTGCGCGAAAACACCGTGATATAGGGGAAGACATGAGAGGTGCGCAAAAACAGGGCAATATAGTGGAACCTATGGGATGTGCGCGAAACCACGGCGATACAGGGGAATGTATCAGAGGTGCGAGAAAACACAGCGATATAGGGGACGCTATGGGACATGCGTAAAAAAACAGTGCTATAGGGAAAGGTATGAGAGGTGTGCGAGAACACGGCGATATAGGGGAAATTGTAAGATGTGCGCGAAAACATGGCAATACAGGAGAATGTATCAGAGGTGCGAGAAAACACAGCGATATAGGGGAATTAATGATAGGAGCAAAAACTTAGCGATATAAGGGAAGGTATGAAAGGTGCACGAAAACGCAGTGATATAAGGGAAGGTATAGGAGGTGCGCGAAAACAGGGCGATATAGGGGAAGGTATGAGAGGTCCACGAAGGCACAGCGATATAGGGGATGCTATGGGAGGTGCGCAAAAACACAGCTATATCGGAGACGGTACTGAGATGTGCATAAAAACATGGCGATATAGGGGGAGGTATGAGAGGTGCGCGTAAACACGGCGATTTAGGGGAAAGTATCAGAGGTGCGCAAAACTTGGTGCTACAGGGGAATGCATCAGAGGTGCCAGAAAACACAGTGATGTAGTGGAAGACATGTGAGGTGCGCGGAAACAGGGCAATATAGTGGAAGGTATGGGATGAGCGTGAAAACAGGGCGATATAGGGGAAGGTATGAGAGGTGCGCGAAGGCACAGCGATATAGGGGATACTATGGGAGGTGCACGAATACACAGTGATATAGGGGACGTTATGAGATGTGCATAAAAACACGGCAATATAGGGGAAGTTATGAGAGGTGCGCAAAAATACAGCAATACAGGGGAAGTTATGAGAGGTGCGTGAAAACGCAGCAATATAAGGGGAGGTATGAGAGGTACACCAAAACACAGTGATATAGGGGAAGTCATGAGAGGTGCGTGAAAACAGAGCGATATAGGGGACGCTATTGGACGTGCGCGAAAACAGAGTGATATAGGGGAAGATATGAGAGGTGTGCGAGAACACGGCGATATAGGTGAAATTATGAGAGTTGCGCGAAAACACGTTGATACAGGGAACTGTATCAGAAGTGCGAGAACACAGAGCGATATAGGGGAAGTAATGAGAGGTGCGCGAAAACACGGCTATATGGGAAGGTATGAGATGTGCGGAAAAACACAGCGATGTAGGCGAAGCCATGGGAGGTGCACGGGAAAAAGGGCGATATAAGGGAAGGTATGAGCGATGCGCGAAGGCACAGTGATATAGGGGATGCTATGGGAGGTGCGTGAATAAACAGAGATATAGGAGACGTTATGAGATGTGCATGAAAAAACGGTGATATTGGGGAAGCCATGAGAGGTGTGCGAAAATACAGCGATATAGGGGACGGTATGGGAGGTGTGCGAAAACAGGGCGACATAGGGGAAGGTATGAGAGGTGCGCAAAGGCACAGCGGTATAGGGGATGCTATGGCAGTTGCGCGAATACACAGCGATATATGGGACGTTAAGAAATGTGCATGAAAATACGGCAATATAGGGGAAGGTATAAGAGCTGCACAAAAATACAGTGATATAGGAGAAGTTATGAGAGGTGCGTGAATAACACAGCGATATCAGGGAAGGTATGAGGGGTGCACGAAAACACAGCGATATTGGGGAAGGTATGAGAGGTGCGAAGGCACAGCGATATAGGGGATGCTATGAGAGGTGCGTGAATACACAGCGATATATGGGACGTGATGAGATGTGCATGAAAACGCAGCGATATTAGGGAAGGTATGAGAGGTGCACAAAAACACAGCGATATGGGAGAAGTTGTGAGAGGTGTGCGAAAACACAGCGATATAGGGGAAGGTATGAAATGTGCATGAAAACACAGCCATATAGGGGAAGTATTGAGAGGAGCGAAAACATAGCGATCTAGGTGAAGAAATGACAGGTGAGCAAAAACACGGCGATACAGGGGAAGCTATGAGGGGTGAGGATTAACACAGTGATAAAGCTGAATCTATGGGATGTGCGCGAAAAGACAGCGATATAGGGGAAGCTATGAGAGGTGCGCAAGGCACAGCGATATAGGGGAAGCTATGAGAGGTGCGCAAGGCACAGCGATATATAGGATGCTATGAGAGGTATGCGAATACACAGCGATATTGGGGAAATTATGAGAGGTGTATGTAAACTCAGCGATATTAGGGAAGGTATGACAGGTGCACAAAATCTCAGTGATATAGGAGAAGTTATGAGAGGTGTATGAAAACACAGCGATATAGGGGAAGGTATGAAAGGTGCACAAAAACACAGCGATATAGCGGAAGGAATCGGAGGTGCGCGAAAACAGGGCGATATAGGGGAAGGTATGAGAGGTGCGCGAAGGCACAGCGATATAGGGGATGCTATGGGATGTGCGCGAATACACAGCGATATGGGGGACGTTATGAGATGTGCATAAAAACACGGCGATATAGGGGAAGTTATGAGAGGTGCGCAAAAATACAGCAATATAGGAGAAGTTATGAGTGGTGCGTGAAAACACAGCGATATAGGGGGAGGTATGAGAGGTACACGAAAACACAGCGATATAGGGGAAGTTATGGGAGGTGCTCAAAAACAGGGCGATATAGGGAAAGTTATGAGAGGTGTGTGAAGGCACAGCAATATAGGGGACGGTATGGGAGGTGGACGAAAGCACAGTGATATAGGGGAAGACCTGAGATTTGCATGAAAACCCAGCGATATAGGGGACGCTATTGGACGTGCGCGAAAACACAGTGATATAGGGGAAGATATGAGAGGTGTGCGAGAACACGGCGATATAGGTGAAATTATGAGAGGTACGCGAAAACACGTTGATACAGGGAACTGTATCAGAAGTGCGAGAACACAGAGAGATATAGGGGAAGTAATGAGAGGAGCGGAAACACAGCGATATAGGTGAAGACATGAGGGGTGCGCGAAAACACGGCGATATAGGGGAAGCTATGAGAGGTACACGAAAACACAGCGATATTGGGGAAGTTATGGGAGGTGCTCGAAAACAGGGCGATATAGGGAAAGGTATGAGAGGTGTACGAAGGCACAGCAATATAGGGGACGGTATGGGAGGTGGACGAAAGCACAGTGATATAGGGGAAGACATGAGATTTGCATGAAAACACAGCGATATAGGGGACGCTATTGGACGTGCGCGAAAACACAGTGATATAGGGGAAGATATGAGAGGTGTGCGAGAACACGGCGATATAGGTGAAATTATGAGAGGTGCGCGAAAACACATTGATACAGGGAACTGTATCAGAAGTGCGAGAACACAGAGAGATATAGGGGAAGTAATGAGAGGAGCGGAAACACAGCGATATAGGTGAAGACATGAGAGGTGCGCGAAAACACGGCGATATAGGGGAAGCTATGAGAGGTAAGCAATAACACAGCGATAAAGATGAAGTTCTGGGATTTGCGCGAAAACAGGGCTATATAGGGGAAGGTATGAGAGGTGCGCAAAAACACAGCGATGTAGGCGAAGCCATGGGAGGTGCGCGGGAAACAGAGCAATATACGGGCAGGTATGAGCGATGAGCAAAGGCACAGCGATATAGGGGATGCTATGTGAGGTGCGTGAATACACAGAGATATAGGAGACGTTATGAGATGTGCGTGAAAACACGGCGATATTGTGGAAGCCATGAAAGGTGCGCAAAAATACGGCGATATAGGGGACGGTATGAGAAGTGTGCGAAAACAGGGCGACATAGGGGAAGGTATGAGAGGTGCGCGAAGGCACAGCGATGTAGAGGATGCTATGGCAGGTGCGCGAATACACAGCGATATATGGGACATTAAAAGATGTGCATGAAAACACGGCGATATTGGGGAAGCCAGGAGAGGTGCGCAAAAATACGGCGATATAGGAGAAATTATGAGAGGAGCGTGAAAACTCAGCGATATAGAGGGAGGTATGAGGGGTGCATGAAAACGAGGCGATATAGGGGAAGGTATGGAAGGTGCGCAAAAACGGGGCGATATAGGGGAAGGTATGAGAGGTGCGCGAAGGCACAGCAATACAAGGGATGCTATGGGAGGTGCGCGAATACACAGCGATATAGGGGACGTTATGAGATGTGCATGAAAACACGGCAATATAGGGGAAGGTATAAGAACTGCGCAAAAAAACAGCGAATTAGTGAAGTTATGAGAAGTGCGTGAAAACACAGCGATATAAGGGTGGCTATGAGAGGTGCATGAAAATACAGCGATTTTGGGGAAGGTATGGGAGGTGCGCGAAAACAGGGCGATATAGGGGAAGTGATGAGAAGTGCGCGAAGGCACAGCGATATAGGGGATGCTATGAGAGGTGCGCAAAAACAGGGCAATATAGTGGAACCTATGGTATGTGCGCGAAACCACGGCGATACAGGGGAATGTATCAGAGGTGTGAGAAAACACAGCTATATAGGGGACGCTATGGGACATGCGCAAAAAAACAGTGATATAGGGGAAGGTATGAGAGGTGTGCGAGAACACGGCGATATAGGGGAAATTGTAAGAGGTGCGCGAAAACATGGCAATACAGGAGAATGTATCAGAGGTGCGAGAAAACACAGTGATATAGGGGAATTAATGATAGGAGCAAAAACATAGCGATATAGGTGAAGACATGCGAGGTGCGCGAAAAAACGGCGATATAGGGTAAGCTATGAGAGGTGAGCAATAACACAGCGATCAAGGTGAAGCTATGGGATGTGCGCGAAATCAGCGATGTATATGAAGCTATGGGAGGTGCGCCAAAACACAGCGATATAGGGGACGGTATGAGATGTGCATGAATACACGGCGATATTGGGGAAGCTATGAGAGGTGCCTGAAAACACGGCGATATAGGGGAAGTTAAGAGAGGTGCGTGAAAACACAGCGTTATAGGGGAAGGTATGAGAGGTGCACGAAGGCACAGTGATATAGGGGATGCTATGGGAGGTGCACGAAAACACAGCGATATAGGAGACGGTATGAGATGTGCATAAAAACATGGCGATATAGGGGGAAGTATGAGAGGTGCGCGTAAACACGGCGATATAGGGGAAAGTATGAGAGGTGCGCGAAAATTTGGCGTTACAGGGGAATGCATCAGAGGTGCCAGAAAACACAGCTATGTCGTGGAATACATGAGAGGTGTGCGAAAGCAGGGCAATATAGTGGAAGCTATGGGATGTGCACGAAAACAGGGCGATACAGGGGAAGCTATGAGAGGTGCGCGAAAACACAGCGACATAGGGGACACAATGGGACGTGCGCGAAAACACAGTGATATAGGGGAAGTTATGAGAGGTGTGCGAGAACACGGCGATATAAGGGACATTATGAGAGGTGTGCGAAAACACGGCGATACGGGAGAATGTATCAGATGTGCGAGAAAACACAGCGATATAACGGAAGTATTGAGAGGATCGAAAACATAGTGATCTAGGTGAAGAGATGAGAGGTGCGCGAAAACATGTCGATGTAGTGGAAGCTATGAGAAGTGAGCAAAAACACAGCGATATAGGGGAATCTATGAGAGGTGAGCAATAACACAGCGATAAAGGTGAATCTATGGGATGTGCGCGAAAAGACAGCGATATAGGGGAAGTTATGAGAGGTGCGCAAGGCACAGCGATATAGGGGATGCTATGGGAGGTGCGTGAATACACAGCGATATAGGGGACGTGATGAGATGTGCATGAAAACGCAGTGATATTAGGGAAGGTATGAGAGGTGCACAAAAACACAGCGATATTGGAGAAGTTATGAGAGGTGTGCGAAAACACAGCGATGTAGGGGAAGGTATGAAAGGGGCACGAAAACGCAGTGATATAAGGGAAGATATAGGAGGTGCGCGAAAACAGGGCGATATAGGAGAAGGTATGAGAGGTGCACGAAGGCACAGCGATATAGGGGATGCTATGGGAGGAGCGCAAAATCACAGCTATATAGGAGACGGTATTGAGATGTGCATAAAAACACGGCGATATAGGGGAAGTTATGAGAGGTGCGCAAAAATACAGCAATATAGGAGAAGTTATGAGTGGTGCGTGAAAACACAGTGATATAGGGGGAGGTATGAGAGGTACACGAAAACACAGCGATATAGGGGAAGGTATGGGAGGTGCTCGAAAACAGGGCGATATAGGGAAAGGTATGAGAGGTGTGCGAAGGCACAGCAATATAGGGGACGGTATGGGAGGTGGACGAAAGCACAGTGATATAGGGGAAGACATGAGGTTTGCATGAAAACACAGCGATATGGGGGACGCTATTGGACGTGCGCGAAAACACAGTGATATAGGGGAAGATATGAGGGGTGTGCGAGAACACGGCGATATAGGTGAAATTATGAGAGGTGCGCGAAAACACGTTGATACAGGGAACTGTATCAGAAGTGCGAGAACACAGAGAGATATAGGTGAAGTAATGAGAGGAGCGGAAACACAGCGATATAAGTGAAGACATGAGGGGTGCGCGAAAACACGGCGATATAGGGGAAGCTATGAGAGGTAAGCAATAACACAGCGATAAAGATGAATTCTGGGATTTGCGCGAAAACAGGGCTATATAGGGGAAGGTATGAGAGGTGCGCAAAAACACAGCGATGTAGGCGAAGCCATGGGAGGTGCGTGGGAAACAGGGCAATATAGGGGCAGGTATGAGCGATGAGCAAAGGCACAGCAATATAAGGGATGCTATGTGAGGTGCGTGAATATACAGAGATATAGGAGACGTTATGAGATGTGCGTGAAAACACAGCGATATTATGGAAGCCATGAGAGGTGCGCAAAAATACGGCAATATAGGGGATGGTATGGGAAGTGTGCGAAAAGAGGGCGACATAGGGGAAGGTATGAGAGGTGCGCGAAGGCACAGCGATGTAGAGGATGCTATGGGTGGTGCGCGAATACACAGCGATATATGGGACGTTAAGAGATGTGCACGAATACACGGCGATATTGGGGAAGCCATGAGAGGTGCCTGAAATCACAGCGATATAGGGGAAGGTATGAGAGGTGTACAAAAACACAGCGATATCGGGGAAGGTTTGGGAGGTGCACGAAAACAGGGCGATATAGGGGAAATTGTAAGAGGTGCGCGAAAACATGGCAATACAGGAGAATGTATCAGAGGTGCGAGAAAACACAGCGATATAGGGGAATTAATGATAGGAGCAAAAACATAGCGATATAGGTGAAGACATGCGAGGTGCGCGAAAAAACGGCGATATAGGGTAAGCTATGAGAGGTGAGCAATAACACAGAGATCAAGGTGAAGCTATGGGATGTGCGCGAAAACAGCGATGTAGATGAAGCTATGGGAGGTGCGCCAAAACACAGCGATATAGGGGACGGTATGAGATGTGCATGAATACACGGCGATATTGGGGAAGCCATGAGAGGTGCCTGAAAACACGGCGATATAGGGGAAGGTATGAGAGGTGTGCAAAAACACAGCGATATAGGAGAAGTTAAGAGAGGTGCGTGAAAACACAGCGATATAGGGGAAGGTATGAGCGGTGCACGAAGGCACAGCGATATAGGGGATGCTATGGGAGGTGCGCGAAAACACAGCGATACAGGAGACGGTATGAGTTGTGCATAAAAACATGGCGATATAGGGGAAGGTATGAGAGGTGAGCGAAAATTTGGCGTTACAGGGGAATGCATCAGAGGTGCCAGAAAACACAGCTATGTCGTGGAATACATGAGAGGTGCGCGAAAGCAGGGCAATATAGTGGAAGCTATGGGATGTGCACGAAAACAGGGCGATATAGGGGAAGTTATGGGAGGTGCGCGAAAACACAGCGACATAGGGGACACAATGGGACGTGCGCGAAAACACAGTGATATAGGGGAAGTTATGAGAGGTGTGCGAGAACACGGCGATATAAGGGACATTATGAGAGGTGAGCGAAAACACGGCGATACGGGAGAATGTATCAGATGTGCGAGAAAACACAGCGATATAAGGGAAGTATTGAGAGGATCGAAAACATAGTGATCTAGGTGAAGACATGAGAGGTGCGTGAAAACATGTCGATGTAGTGGAAGCTATGAGAAGTGAGCAAAAACACAGCGATATAGGGGAATCTATGAGAGGTGAGCAATAACACAGCGATAAAGGTGAATCTATAGGATGTGCGTGAAAAGACAGCGATATAGGGGAAGTTATGAGAGGTGCGCAAGGCACAGTGATATAGGGGAAGTTATGAGAGGTGCGCAAGGCACAGTGATATAGGGGATGCTATGGGAGGTGCTTGAATACACAGCGATATAGGGGACGTGATGAGATGTGCATGAAAACGCAGTGATATTAGCGAAGGTATGAGAGGAGCACAAAAACACAGCGATATTGGAGAAGTTATGAGAGATTTGCGAAAACACAGCGATATAGGGGAAGGTATGAAAGGTGCACGAAAAAGCAGTGATATAAGGGAAGGTATAGGAGGTGCGCGAAAACAGGGCGATATAGGGGAAGGTATGAGAGGTGCGCGAAGGCACAGCGATATAGGGGATGCTATGGGAGGTGCACGAATAGACAGTGATATAGGGGACGTTATGAGATGTGCATAAAAACACGGCAATATAGGGGAAGTTATGAGAGGTGCGCAAAAATACAGCAATACAGGGGAAGTTATGAGAGGTGCGTGAAAACACAGCGATATAAGGGGATGTATGAGAGGTAACGAAAACACAGCGATATAGGGGAAGTTATGGGAGGTGCTCGAAAACAGGGCAATATAGGGAAAGGTATGAGACGTTTGCAAAAGACAGCAATATAGGGGATGGTATGGGAGGTGCACGAAAACACAGTGATATAGGGGAAGACATGAGAGGTGCGTGAAAACAGAGCGATATAGGGGACGCTATTGGACGTGCGCGAAAACACAGTGATATAGGGGAAGATATGAGAGGTGTGCGAGAACACGGCGATATAGGTGAAATTATGAGAGTTGCGCGAAAACACGTTGATACAGGGAACTGTATCAGAAGTGCGAGAACACAGAGCGATATAGGGGAAGTAATGAGGGGAGCGGAAACACAGCGATATAGGTGAAGAAATGAGAGGTGCGCGAAAACACGGCGATATAGTGGAAGGTATGAGATGTGCGCAAAAACACAGCGATGTAGGCGAAGCCATGGGAGGTGCGCGGGAAACAGGGCTATATAGGGGAAGGTATGAGTGATGCGCGAAGGCACAGCGATATAGGGGATGCTATGGGAGGTGCGTGAATACACAGAGATTTAGGAGACGTTATGAGATGTGCATGAAAACACGGTGATATTGGGGAAGCCGTGAGAGGTGTGCGAAAATACAGCGATATAGGGGACACAATGGGAGGTGTGCGAAAACAGGGCGACATAGGGGAAGGTATGAGAGGTGCGCGAAGGCGCAGCGATATAGGGGATGCTATGGCAGTTGCGCAAATACACAGCGATATATGGGACGTTAAGAGATGTGCATGAAAACACGGCAGTATAGGGGAAGGTATAAGAGCTGCACAAAAATACAGTGATATAGGAGAAGTTATGAGAGGTGCGTGAAAACACAGCGATATAGGGGGAGGTATGAGAGGTGCATGAAAACACAGCGATACACGGGAAGGTATGGAAGGTGCGCGAAAACAGGGCGATATAGGGGAAGGTATGAGAGGTGCGCGAAGGCACAGCAATATAAGGGATGCTATGGGAGGTGCGTGAATACACAGCGATATAGGGGACGCTATGAGATGTGCATGAAAACACGGCTGTATAGGGGAAGGTATAAGAGCTGCACAAAAATACAGTGATATAGGAGAAGTTATGAGAGGAGCGTGAAAACACAGCGATATCAGGGAAGGTATGAGAGGTGCACGAAAACACAGCGATATCAGGGAAGGTATGAGAGCTGCACGAAAACACAGCGATATCAGGGAAGGTATGAGAGCTGCACGAAAACACAGCGATACTGGGGAAGGTATGAGAGGTGCGCAAGGCACAGCGATATAGGGGAAGCCATGAGAGGTGCGCAAAAATACGGCGATATTGGTGAAATTATGAGAGGTGCGTGAAAACACAGCGATATAGGGGGAGGTATGAGAGGTGCATGAAAACACAGCGATATACGGGAAGGTATGGAAGGTGCGCGAAAACAGGGCGATATAGGGGAAGGTATGAGAGGTGCGTGAAAACACAGCGATATAGGGGACGTGATGAGATGTGCATGAAAACGCAGCGATATTAGGGAAGGTATGAGAGGTGCACAAAAACACAGCGATATAGGAGAAGTTATAAGAGGTGTGCGAAAACACAGCGATAGAGGGGAAGGTATGAAAGGTGCACGAAAACACAGAGATATATTCGGTAAGGAATGGGAGGTGCACGAATAGACAGCGATATAGGGGACGTTATGAGATGTGCATGAAAACACAGCCATAGAGGGGAAGTATTGAGAAGAGAGAAAAAATAGCGATCTAGGTGAAAACATGAGAGGTGAGCAAAAACACGGCGATACAGGGGAAGCTATGAGAGGTGAGCAATAACACAGCGATAAAGCTGAATCTATGGGATGTGCGCAAAAAGTCAGCGATATAGGGGAAGGTATGAGATGTGCATGAAAACACAACGACATAGGGGAAGATATGAGAGGTACAGGAAGGCACAGCGATATAACGGATGGTATGGGATGTGCGTGAAAACACAGTGATATAGGAGACGGTATGAGATATGCATGAAAACACGGCGATATAGGAGAATGTATCAGAGGTGCGAGAAAACACAGCGATATAGGGGAAGTATTGAGAGGAGCAAAAACATAGCGATCTAGGTGAAGACATGAGAAGTGAGTAAAAACACGGCGATGCAGGGGAAGCTATGAGAGGTGAGGAATAACACAGTGATAAAGCTGAATCTATGGGATGTGCGCGAAAAGACAGCGATATGGGGAAGCTATGAGAGGTGCGCAAGGCACAGCGATATAGGGGAAGCTATGAGAGGTGCGCAAGGCACAGCGATATAGGGGATGCTATGTGAGGTGCGTGAATACACAGAGATATAGGAGACGTTATGAGATGTGCGTGAAAACACGGCGATATTGTGGAAGCCATGAGAGGTGCGCAAAAATACGGCGATATAGGGGACGGTATGAGAAGTGTGCGAAAACAGGGCGACATAGGGGAAGGTATGAGAGGTGCGCGAAGGCACAGCGATGTAGAGGATGCTATGGCAGGTGCGCGAATACACAGCGATATATGGGACGTTAAGAGATGTGCATGAAAACACGGCGATATTGGGGAAGCCATGAGAGGTGCGCAAAAATACGGCGATATAGGAGAAACTATGAGAGGAGCGTGAAAACTCAGCGATATAGAGGGAGGTATGAGGGGTGCATGAAAACGAGGCGATATAGGGGAAGGTATGGAAGGTGCGCAAAAATGGGGCGATATAGGGGAAGGTATGAGAGGTGCGCGAAGGCACAGCAATGCAAGGGATGCTATGGGAGGTGCGCGAATACACAGCGATATAGGGGACGTTATGAGATGTGCATGAAAACACGGCAATATAGGGGAAGGTATAAGAACTGCGCAAAAATACAGCGAATTAGGAGAAGTTATGAGAGGTGCGTGAAAACACAGCGATATAGGGGGAGGTATGAGAGGTGCATGAGAAAACAGCGATATAGGGGAAGGTATGGAAGGTGTGCGAAAACAGGGCGATATAGGGGAAGGTATGAGAGGTGCGCGAAGGTACAGCGATATAGGGGATGGTATGAGAGGTGCGTGAAAACACCGTGATATAGGGGAAGACATGAGAGGTGCGCAAAAAGAGGGCAATATAGTGGAACCTAAGGGATGTGCGCGAAACCACGGCGATACAGGGGAATGTATCAGAGGCGCGAGAAAACACAGCGATATAGGGGACGCTATGGGACATGCACAAAAAAACAGTGATATAGGGGAAGGTATGAGAGGTGTGCGAGAACACGGCGATATAGTGGAAATTGTAAGAGGTGCGCAAAGGCATGGCAATACAGGAGAATGTATCAGAGGTGCGAGAAAACACAGCGATATAGGGGAAGTAATGGTAGGAGCGAAAACATAGCGATATAGGTGAAGACATGCGAGGTGCGCGAAAACACGGCAATATAGGGTAAGCTATGAGAGCTGAGCAATAACACAGCGATGAAGGTGAAGCTATGGGATGTGCGCGAAAACAGCGATGTAGGCGAAGCTATGGGATGTGCGCCAAAACACAGCGATATAGGGGAAGGTATGAGATGTGCATGAATACACGGCGATATTGGGGAAGCCATGAGAGGTGCCTGAAAACACAGCGATATAGGGGAAGGTATGAGAGTTGTGCAAAAACACAGCGATATAGGAGAATTTAAGAGAGGTGCGTGAAAACACAGTAGTATAGGGGAGGGTAGGAGAGGAGCACGAAAACACAGCGATATCGGTGAAGGTATGAGAGGTGCGTGAAAACACAGCGATATACGGGAAGGTATTAGTAAGCGCGAAAACAGGGCGATTTAGGGGAGGTTATGAGAGGTGCGTGAAAACCCAGCGACATTGGGGACGTTATGAGATGTGCATGAAACCACGGTGATATTGGGGAAGGTATGAGAGGTGTGCAAAAACACAGCGGTATACGGGAATGAATGAGAGGTGCGCGAAGGCACAGTGATATAGGGTATTCTATGGGCGGTGCGCAAATACACAGCGATATAGGGGACGTTATGAGATGTGCATGAAAACACATCAATATAGGGGAAGATATGAGATATGCGCAAAAATACATCGATATAGGGAAGGTATGAGAGGTGCGCGAAAACAGCGATGTAGGTGAAGCTATGGGAGGTGCGCGAAAGCACAGCGATATAGGGGAATGTATGAGATGTGCATCAATACACGGCGATAGTCGGGAAGCCATGAGAGGTGTGCGAAAACACAGCGATATAGTGGAAGGTATGAGAGGAGCGCGAAAACAGGGCGATATATGAGAGGTTATGAGAGGTGCGTGAAAACCCAGCGACATTGGGGACGTTATGAGATGTGCATGAAAACACGGTGATATTGGGGAAGGTATGAGAGGTGTGCAGAAACGCAGCGATATACGGGAATGCATGAGAGGTGCGCGAAGGCACAGTGATATAGGGAAAGCTACGAGATGTGCATGCATACACGGCGATAGTCGGGAAGCCATGAGAGGTGTGCGAAAACACAACGATATAGGGGAAGGTATGAGAGGTGCGTGAAAACACATTGATATAGGGGAAGGTATGAGAGGAGTGCGAAAACAGGGCGATATAGGGGAAGTTATGAGAGGTGCATGAAAACCTAGCAATATAGGGGACGTTATGAGACGTGCATGAAAACATGGCGATATAGGGGAAGGTATGAGAGGTGCGCGAAGGCACAGCGATATAGGAGAAGGTATGAGAGGTGCACGAAAACAGCGATATTGGTGAAGGAAAGGGAGGTGCGCGAAAACAGGGCGATATTTGGGAAGGTATGAGAGGTGCGCGAAGGCGCAGCGATATAAGGGATGCTATGGGAGGTGCGCAAATACACACCGATATAGAGGACGATATGAGATGTGCATAATAACACGGCGATATAGGGTAAGTTATGAGAGGTGCGCAAAAACACGGCGATATAGGGGAAGTTAAGAGAGGTGCGTGAAAACACAGCGATATAGGGGAAGGTATGAGAGGTGCGCGAAAACACAGCGATATGGGAGACAGTATGAGATGTGCATGAATGCACGGCGATATCGGGGAAGCCATCAGAGGTGCGAGAAAACACAGTGATATAGGGGACGGTATGAGATGTGCATGTACACATGGCGATATTGGGGATTCCATGAGAGGTGCGCGAAAACACGGCGATATATTGGAAGCTATGAGAGGTGAGCTAAAACACAGCGATAAAGGTGAAGCTATATCAGGGTGCGAAAAGACAGCGATATAGGTGAAGGCATGAGAGGTGCGCGAAAACACAGCGATGTAGCGGAAGCTATGGGAGCTGCGCGAAAACACAGCGATATAGGGGAATGTATGAAATATGCATGAACCACGGCGATATCGGGGATGCCATGAGAGATGCGCAAAAACACGGCTATATAGGGAAAAGTATGAGAGGTGCGCAAAAACACGGCGATACAGGGGAATGCATCAGAGGTGCAAGAAAACACAGCGATATAGGGGACGTTATGAGACGAGTGAAAACAGAGCGATATAGTTGAAGCTATGGGATGTGTGCGAAAACAGGGCGATATAGGGGAAGGCATGAGAGGTGCGCGAAAACAGGGCAATATAGTGGAAGCTATCGGATGTGTGCGAAAACAGGGCGATATAGGGGATGGTATGAGAGGTGCGCGAAAAGACAGCGATATAGGGGAAGGTATGAGAGGTGCACGAAAACACAGCGATATCGGGGAAGGTATGGGAGCTTCGTGAATACAGGGCAATATAGGAGAAGGTATGAGAGGTGCACTAAAACACAGCGATACAGGGGAAGGAATGGGAGGTGTGCGAAAACAGGGCGATATACGGGAAGGTATGAGAGGTGCGCAAAAACAGGGCAATGTAGTGGAAGCTATGGGACGTGCGCGAAAACACAGTGGTATCGGGGAAGGTATGAGAGGTGTGCGAGAATACAGCGATGTAGGGGAAATTATGAGAGGTGCGTGACAACACGGCGATACAGGGGAATGTATCAGAGGTGTGAGAAAACACAGCGATATAATGGAAGTAATGACAGCAGCGAAAACATAGCGATATAGGTGAAGACATGAGAAGTGCATGAAAACAAAGTGATATAGGGGAAGCTATGAGAGGTGAGCAATAACACAGCGAAAAAGATGAAACTATGGGATGTGTGCAAAAAGACAGCGATATAGGGGAAGGTATGAGAGGTGCGCGAAAACACAGCGACGTGGGCGTAGCTGTGGGAGGTGCGCGAAAGCACAGCGATATAAGGGACGGTATGAGATGTGCTTGAATACACAGCAATATTGGGGAAGCCATGAGAGATGCGCGAAAACACAGCAATATAGGGGAAGGTATGAGAGGTGCACGAAAACACAACGATTAAAGGGAAGGTATGGGAGGTGCGCGAAAACAGGACGATATAGGGGAAGGTATGAGATGTGCGCGAAGGCACAGCAATATAGGGGATTCTATGGGAGGTGCGCGAATGCACAGCAATATGGGGGACGTTATGAGATGTGATTGAAAACACGGCGATATAGGGGAAAGTATGAGAGGTGCGCAGAAATACAGCGATATAGGAGAAGTTATGAGAGGTGCGTGAAAACACAGCGATATAGGGGAAGGTATGAGAGGTGCACGAAAACACAGCGATATAGAGGAAGGTATGGGAGGTGCGCAAAAACACAGTGATATAGGGGAAGACATGAGAGGTGCTCGAAAACAGGGCTATATAGTGGAATGATGGGATATGCGCGAAAACATGGCGATACAGGGAAAGTTATGAGAAGTGCCCGAAAACACAGCGATACAGGGGATACTATGGGACGTGCGCAAAAACACAGTGATATGGTAGAAGGTATGAGAGGTGTGCAAGAGCATGGCTATATAGGGGAAATTATGAGAGGTCCGCGAAAACATGGCGATATATGAGAAGTTATGAGAGGTGAGTGAATACACAGCGATATAGGGGAAGGTGTGAAGGTATGAGAGGTGCACGAAAACACAGCGATATAGGGGAAGGTATGAGAGGTCCGCGAAGGCACAATGATATAGGGGACGGTATGAGATGTGCATGAAAACACGGAGATATCGGGGAAGAAATGAGAGATGCGTGAAAACACGGCGATATAGGGGAATGTATGAGAGGTGCGCAAAAACACGGCGATACAGGGGAATGCATCACAGGTGCGAGAATACACAGCGATATAGGGGAAGTTATGAGAGAAGCAATAATACAGCGATATAGGGGAGACATGAGAGGTGCACGAAAACAGGGTAATATAGTGAGAGCTATGGGATGTGCATGAAAACAGGGCGATATAGGGGAAGGTATGAGAGCTGCGCGAAAACACAGCAATATAGGGGACTCCATGGGACGTGCGTGAATACACAGTGATATAGGGGAAGGTATGCGAGCTGCGCGAGAACACGGCGATTTAGGGGAAAGTAGGAGAGGTGCGCGAAAACTTGGCGTTATAGGGGAATGCATCAGAGGTGTGAGAAAACACAGTGATGTAGGGGAAGACATGAGAGGTGCGCGAAAATAGGGCAATGTAGTGGAAGCTATGGGATGTGCGCGAAAACACAGTGATATAGGGGAAGGTATGAAGAGGTGTGCGAGAATACAGCGATGTAGGGGAAATTATGAGAGGTGCGTGACAACACGGCGATACAGGGGAATGTATCAGAGGTGTGAGAAAACACAGCGATATAATGGAAGTAATGACAGCAGCGAAAACATAGCGATATAGGTGAAGACATGAGAGGTGCGTAAAAACACAGTGATATAGGGGAAGCTATGAGAGGTGAGCAATAACACAGCGTTAAAGATGAAGCTATGGGATGTGTGCAAAAAGACAGTGATATAGGGGAAGGTATGAGAGGTGCGCGAAAACACAGCGACGTGGGCGTAGCTATTGGAGGTGCGCGAAAGCACAGCGATATAAGGGACGGTATGAGATGTGCATGAATACACGTCAATATTGGGGAAACCATGAGAGATGCGCGAAAACACAGCAATATAGGGGAAGGTATGAGAGGTGCACGAAAACACAACGATAAAAGGGAAGGTATGGGAGGTGCGCGAAAACAGGACGATATAAGGGAAGATATGAGATGTGCGCGAAGGCACAGCGATATAGTGGATTCTATGGGAGGTGCGCGAATACACAGCAATATGGGGGACGTTATGAGATGTGATTGAAAACACGGCGATATAGGGGAAGGTATGAGAGGTGCGCAAAAATACAGCGATATAGGAGAAGTTATGAGAGGTGCGTGAAAACACAGCGATATAGGGGAAGGTATGAGAGGTGCACGAAAACACAGCGATAAGGAGGAAGGTATGGGGGGTGCGCGAAAACACAGTGATATAGGGGAAGACTTGAGAGGTGCTCGAAAACAGGGCTATATAGTGGAAGCTATGGGATATGCGTGAAAAAATGCAATACAGGGAAAGGTATGAGAGGTGTCCGAAAACACAGCGATACAGGGGATGCTATGGGACGTGCGCGAAAACACAGTGATATCGTGGAAGGTATGAGAGGTGTGCAAGAACATGGCTATATAGGGGAAATTATGAGAGGTCCGCAAAAACATGGCGATATATGAGAAGTTATGAGAGGTGAGTGAAAACACAGCGATATAGGGGAAGGTGTGAAGGTATGAGAGGTGCACGAAAACACAGCGATATAGGGGAAGGTATGAGAGGTGCGCGAAGGCACAGTGATATAGGGGATGGTATGAGATGTGCATGAAAACACGGAGATATCGGGGAAGAAATGAGAGCTACGCGAAAACACAGCAATATAGGGGACTCCATGGGACGTGCGTGAAAACACAGTGATATAGAGGAAGGTATGCGAGCTGCGCAAGAACACGGCGATACAGGGGAAAGTAGGAGAGGTGCGCGAAAACTTGGCGTTATAGGGGAATGCATCAGAGGTGTGAGAAAACACAGCGATGTAGGGGAAGACATGAGAGGTGCGCGAAAACAGGGCAATGTAGTGGAAGCTATGGGACGTGCGCGAAAACAGAGTGATATAGGGGATGGTATGAGAGGTGTGCGAGAACACGGCGATATAGGCGAAATTATGAGAGGTGCGCGAAAACACGGCGATACAGGAGAATATATCAGATGTGCGAGAAAACACAGCGATATAGGGGAATTAATGAGAAGAGCGAAAACATAGCGATCTAGGTGAAGACAGGAGAGGTGCGCGAAAACACGGCGATATAGGGGAAGCTATGAGAGGTGAGCAAAAACACGGCGATATAGGGGAATCTATGAGAGGTGAGCAATAACACAGCGATAAAGGTGAAACTATGGGATGTGCGCGAAAAGACAGTGATACGGGGAATGTATGAGAGGAGTGCGAAAACAGGGCGATATAGGGGAAGTTATGAGAGGTGCGTGAAAACCCAGCGATATAGGGGACGTTAAGAGATGTGCACGAAAACACGACGATATTGGGGAAGCCATGAGAGGTGCACAAAAATACAGCGATATAGGAGAAGTTATGAGAGGTGCGTGAAAACACAGCGATATAGGGGGAGGTATGAGAGGTGCACGAAAACACAGCCATGTGGGGGAATGTATGGGAGGTGCGCGAAAACAGGGCGATATATGGGAAGGTATGAGAGGTGCGCGAAGGCACAGCAATATAGGAGATGCTATGGGAGGTGTGCGAATACACAGTGAAATAGGGGAAGACATGAGAGGTGCGCAAAAACAGGGCAAGAAAGTGGAAGCTATGGGATGTGCGCGACAACACGGAGATACAGGGGAATGCATCAGAGGTGCGAGAAAACACAGCGATATAGGGGACGCTATGGGACTTGCACGAAAACACAGCGATATAGGGGACGGTATGAGACGAGCACGAATACACGGCGATATTGGGGAAGCCATAAGAGGTGCGTGAATACACAGCGATATAGGGGAAATTATAGGAGGAGCGTGAAAACAGGGCGATATAGGGGAAGGTATGAGAGGTGCACGAAGACACAGCGATATAGGGGATGTTATGGGAGGTGCGCGAAAACACAGTGATATAGGTGACGGTATGAGATGTGTATGAAAACACGGTGATATATGGGAAGCTATGAGAGGTACGCGAAAACACGGTGATATAGGGGAAAGTATGAGAGGTGCGCGAAAACTTGGCGTTACATGGGAATGCATCAGAAGTGCGAGAAAATACAGCGATGTAGGGGAAGACATGAGAGGTGCGCGAAAACAGGGCAATATAGTGGAAGCTATGGAATGTGCGCGAAAACAGGGCGATATGGGGAAGGTATGAGAGGTGTGCGAAAACACAGCGATATAGGGGACTCTATGGAAGGTGCGCGAATACACAGCGATATAGGGGACTTTAAGAGATGTGCATGAAAACACGGCTATATTGGGGAAGCTATGAGAGGTGCACAAAAATACAGCGATATAGGAGAAGTTATGAGAGGTGCGTGAAAACACAGCGATATAGGGAGAGGTATGAGAGGTGCACGAAAACACAGCGATATAGGGGAATGTATGGGAGGTGCACGAAAACAGGGCTATATAGGGGAAGGTAAGATAGGTGTGCGAAGGCACAGCAATATAGGGGATGCTATGGGAGATGCATGAAAACACAGCGATATAGGGGAATGTATGGGAAGTGCGCGAAAACTGGGCGATATAGGGGAAGGCAAGAGAGGTGCGCGAAGGCACTGCTATATAGGGGATGCTATGGGAGGTGCGCGAAAATACAGTGATATTGGAGAAGACATGAGAGGTGCACAAAAACAGGGCAATATAGTGGAAGCTATGGGATGTGCCCGAAAACACGGCGATACAGGGGAATGCATCAGAGGTGTGAGAAAACACAGCGATATAGGGGACGCTATGGGACGTGCGCAAAAACACAGTGATATAGGGGAAGGTATGAGAAGTCTGCGAGAACACGGCGATATTAGGGAAATTATAAGAGGTGTGCGAAAACATGGTGATACAGGGGAATGTTTCAGAGGTGCGAGAAAACACAGCGATATAGGGGAAGTAATGATTGGAGCGAAAACATAGCGATATAGGTGAAGACATGCGAGGTGTGCGAAAAAACGGCGATATAGGGGAAGCTATGAGAGTTGAGCAATAACACAGCGATAAAGGTGAAGCTATGGGAGGTGCGCGAAAACACAGCGATATAGGGGACGGTATGAGACGTGCATGAATACACGGCGACATTGAAGAAGCCATGAGAGATGCGTGAAAACACAGCGACATAGGGGAAAGTATAGGAGGTGCGCGAAAACAGGGCAATATAGGGGAAGGTGTGAGAGGTGCACGAAGGCACAGCGATGTAGGGGCTGCTATAGGAGGTGCGAGAAAACACAGTGATATAGGGGACGGTATGAGATGTGTATGAAAACGTGGCGATATAGGCGAAGCTATGAGAGGTACGCGAAAACACGGCAATATAGGAGAAAGTATGAGAGGTGCGCGAAAACTTGGCGTTACATGGGAATGCATCAGAAGTGCGAGAAAACACAGTGATATAGGGGAAGACATGAGAGGTGCGCGAAAACAGGGCAATATTGTGGAAGCTAGGCGATGTGCGTGATAACAGGGCGATATTGGGGAAGTTATGAGAGGTGCGCGAAAACACAGCGATATAGGGGAAGCTATGGGACATGCGCAAAAAACAGTGATATAGGGGAAGGTATGAGAGGTGTGCGTGTACACGGCGATATAGGGGAAATTGTAAAAGGTGCGCGAAAACATGGCAATACAGGAGAATGTATCAGAGGTGCGAGAAAACACAGCGATATAGGGGAAGTAATGATAGGAGCGAAAACATAGCGATATAGGTGAAGACATGCGAGGTGCGTGAAAACACGACGATATAGGGTAAGCTATGAGAGGTGAGCAATAACACAGCGATGTAGGCGAATCTATGGGAGGTGCGCGAAAACACAGCGATATAGGGGACGGTATGAGACGTGCATGAATACACGGCGACATTGAGGAAGCCATGAGAGATGCGTGAAAACACAGCGACATAGGGGAAACGATAGGAGGTGCGCGAAAACAGGGCGATATAGGGGAAGGTGTGAGAGGTGCACGAAGGCACAGCGATGTAGGGGCTGCTATAGGAGGTGCGCGAAAACACAGTGATATAGGGGACGGTATGAGATGTGTATGAAAACATGGCGATATAGGCGA